>NC_135871.1:30896469-30931469 GCF_031162955.1 Sander vitreus
CACACCAGGAACTGCAGAGAAAGACCAGGAACAAACCATAACCACACAGTTAGCACAATGATGCTGTTAAACCTTTTAGGAAGGAAATGAGTCAGCATAAATAAAACTTATCAAAAGCCGTCTTGGTTCGTCTTTCAACTGTCTTTCGCATATTCAGTTCTGATGGTTGGGATAGCCTCTGCTGCCAGAATTATATTGAGACGCTGGAAATCATCCATAAACCCAAACAATGTAGGAGTGGAAACTCCTCATGAGTGAGACAGCATCATATGAGGTTATGCTGGCTAGGATAAGGGCAAAGACCCTGGGACACTGGGGATTTGGGATCACTTTATGGTTTACCTGACCTCTAACTAGTAGCCTGATTATGGGATTGTAACCAGATTTTTATGCCATATTTATTTAATTTACTAATATTTTGTTTGATTGTTTTATTTAAATAATACTACTGTACTTGTTGTCTGCTCAGCTTGCACATTTTTCATTTTTCCCCATTCCTTGTGACCACAATAACATGTTTTGACTGAAATGTTATTTCACTATCTGACCTGTCTGTAAACCAAACTTCCTGTTTACCCTCAGAGATGTCACAGCCGATGTGACGTTTGTTCAGAAAGGAAGATTGCATCAAATGAACGTCGATGCCACTTCCTCTTTTATTCTGAGGTTTTACCACCCTGCGCTGTCTAGCTGGTCTTTGTACTCACCAGGATCATGCACGCCTTGCTCTCCTTGTAGGCGCCAACGGCTCCCAGGATGGCAATCACCATGACGATAGAGCCCAGGAAGTAGAAGTAGGATTGCTTGAAGTCCAGCTGCAGACAGAAGAAGTGATTGACAGGTTCATATTTAGTTTGTGTGTGTTTAAGACACTGAGCTAGTTCAACAAACAAACAGTGTTTGTCCTTACAGTTATGACTCCGTTGATGTAGTGGAACTGAGAATTCAGACCGATCATGATGATGACGAAGCCGCCAATCTGAAAACGTAAAAACAGAGTTTCATCAGATCCAACAACTCTAAAAACACAAGTAAAAGTACACGATGAGTTTCACCTCACTGCACCAAGGTGTTGCAAAATCCCCATGAACCACTCTTCACATTGGATCCACTGTAGGCAACAGCGTTCGTTGGGGGGGCACATTGTAACTAGGGGGGGAGGGGGTTTGGGAGTCATCCCCTCACGTCAAACATTTTATTTCCAGCATTCTGGTGAATTGTGGTACCCTGGAAATCCAGAGATCTCACGAGAGCACAGTTTGAGTTTGCTCAGCGAGTCTCTGGCATTCAGTAATGATGCTCATTAACTATGACTTGTAGCGGAGCTGCACCAATCACATATACTTTACTTTTTCACTGACCAAAATGCTAAACATATTACATTGCTTTACAATAAAAGCTGCAATAGGTTTTTCTACTAAAACAAAGACAAACCTAAAAATGATTTCCTACATAAAACAGCAAGTTAACAATGGTTAAAAGCTTAAAAACTATTTTAGACACTAAAAATGCAATAAGTAAATACATAATGGCCCAGTAATGTTGCATTTATTTAATTCTATTACAACATTTAGATGTTTTAAATCCCAAAACAGACAATTAAATTAAAAAAAGACATATTTTTTTTAAACTTTAAATCGGTTTGTTTACACTTTAAGTTACTTAGCTAGCTAGCTTCTGTTGGAAGTCTGCAACGGAAGTTAGGTTGTTTTTCTTATGAAAGAACTTTTAGCTTAGCACACCTGCTCACTTATGACCGATTTAAGTATTAAAATACAAAACAAATCGCTAAAATAATGTTTATATTATGTATTAAACATATGTTTAAAGAATGAAAAAGATGCCTGAGAGACTCGGACGTCCACTGCGCACAGTTCGAATACAAAAAGAGAAAACTCACCGCGAAGATGATGTTGAAGATGGTTAGGAGCCATTTGAGGCAGCTGTTGACCTGAGTCATGTTTAAAGATGGGAATACAACACAAGTATTACTCTTAAAGGTGCTGAAGGTCCGACTGCAGCGGAGAAGTGAGGAGAGACCGGGAAGGTGCTGGTTTTAAGTGAGAGGAGAGACCGGGGAGGCGGGGGAGGACCATGAGGAGGCCGGCGGAGGCTTCCAGTAAATGTAAATAACATCCATGGAAGGCACCGCCTCGCCAACCTGTTGTTTCCTAGGAAGGCGATACAGACATCCGGTGGCTAGAAAAAGGGGGGCTTCATTCTGGGAAGACAACTGGAAAATGCCCATGCCTTTCTCTGTCTGGAAGCTGTGTGTGTGTGTGTGTGTGTGTGTGTCTGTGTGTGTGTGTGTGTGTGTGTGTCTGTGTGTGTGTGTGTTATGGGAAAGCAGATCTCGCTGCCCCGAAAGGCTGTTTGGGAGTTTGAGGAATGGGCGGTGTTAACCCGAAATGTGGGTCCACTTAAGGATACTTAACTTTAATACATAATGTTACGGAAATTCTTGATCAAAATGTCACCAGCAGTTAGAGGTGAAAAAACCCGTGGTGGAAGAAGTACTCTTGTAACGTTACTCAAGTAAAAGTAGTATAATTATACCACAGTTTAAAATACTGTCTGCTACTATTAAACGTCCTGCATTCAAAAGAACAAGTGTCAGCATCAAAATATACTAAGAGTACCAAAAGTAAAAGTACTCATTCTGCAAAATAATATTATATTATTGTATTTATACTATTATATATACACTATGTATAAATACTATTGTATTATAATGATTGATGTACGGTGGCCCTGAGGTGTAAATCACGCAATAACAAATCCTAAAACACGACGGCAAATATGAAAACACGACATGAAAACACGAAGGAAAATATGAAAACACGACATGAAAACACGACATGAAAACACGACGGCAAATCACAGGGTTGCTTCAAGATTTAGGAGGGTCCGTTCTGCTAGATAGACCCTACCTTTTCCGGTAGAAGTTAATGCCGTTGTGTTTTGTGTAGTGTTTTCATATTTTCCGTTGTGTTTTTCATATTTTCCGTCGTGTTTTTCATATTTTCCGTCGTGTTTTTCCTATTTTCCGTCGTGTTTCTCATATTTTCCATAGTGTTTTTCATATTTTCCGTCATGTTTTTCATATTTTCCGTCGTGTTTTTCATATTTGCCGTCGTGTTTTTCATATTTTCCGTCATGTTTTCCTTTTTTCCATCGTGTTTTTCATATTTTCCGTCGTGTTTTTCCTATTTTCCGTCGTGTTTTCATATTTTCCGTCGTGTTTTCATATTTTCTGTCGTGTTTTCCTATTTTCCGTCGTGTTTCTCATATTTTCCGTCGTGTTTTTCATATTTTCCGTCGTGTTTTTCATATTTTCTGTCGTGTTTTCCTATTTTCCGTTGTGGTTTTCATATTTTCTGTCGTGTTTTTCATATTTGCCGTCGTGTTTTTCCTATTTTCCGTCGTGTTTTTCATATTTTCCGTCGTGTTTTCCTATTTTCCATCGTGTTTTTCATATTTTCCGTCGTGTTTTCATATTTTCCGTCGTGTTTTTCATATTTTCCGTTGTGTTTTTCATATTTTCCGTCGTGTTTTCATATTTTCTGTCATGTTTTTCATATTTTCCGTTGTATTTTCATATTTTGTGTCGTGTTTTTCATATTTTCCGTAGTGTTTTTCATATTTTCCGTCGTGTTTTCATATTTTCCGTCGTGTTTCTCATATTTTCCGTCGTGTTTTCATATTTTCCGTCGTGTTTTTCATATTTTCCGTCGTGTTTTTCATATTTGCCGTCGTGTTTTTCATATTTTCCGTCATGTTTTCCTATTTTCCGTCGTGTTTTTCCTATTTTCCGTCGTGTTTTTCATATTTTCCGTCGTGTTTTCATATTTTCCGTCGTGTTTTCCTATTTTCCGTCGTGTTTTCATATTTGCCGTCGTGTTTTTCATATTTTCCGTCGTGTTTCTCATATTTTCCGTCGTGTTTTCATATTTTCCGTCGTGTTTTTCATATTTTCCGTCGTGTTTTTCATATTTTGTGTCGTGTTTCTCATATTTTCCGTCGTGTTTTTCATATTTTCCGTCGTGTTTTTCATATTTTCCGTAGTGTTTTTCATATTTCCCGTCGTGTTTTTCCTATTTTCCGTCGTGTTTTCCTATTTTCCGTCGTGTTTCTCATATTTTCCGTTGTGTTTTCCTATTTTCCGTCGTGTTTTTCCTATTTTCCGTTGTGTTTTTCATATTTTCCGTCGTGTTTTTCATATTTTCTGTCGTGTTTTCCTATTTTCTGTCGTGTTTTTCATGTTTTCCGTCGTGTTTTTCATATTTTCTGTCGTGTTTTTCATATTTTCTGTCGTTTTTTTCATATTTTCTGTCGTGTTTTTCATATTTTCCGTCGTGTTTTCATATTTTCTGTCGTGTTTTCCTATTTTGTGTCGTGTTTTCCTATTTTGTGTCGTGTTTTTCCTATTTTTCGTCGTGTTTTTCATATTTTCCGTCGTTTTTCATATTTTCTGTCGTGTTTTCATATTTTCTGTCGTGTTTTCCATATTAGTCGTCGTGTTTTCATATTTGCATATTTCAATGTAAATTCACAACTTTAATGTTGCAGCTGGTAAAGATGGAGCTCATTTTAATGACTTTATAAACCTCTGGGTAGTTTAATCTATACTTAAGCTAATATAAAAACAAAATCAGTCCAATTTGAAAAAAAAAACCGGTAGTTACCATTTAATGAAAAGTATCAGTAAGTCACAGGGAAAGATGTGATGCCCAATATATCAGGGGACAGAGTATACAACAAAATCAAGTCAACTTTATAGTCCATTATGCAATAGAAACAGAGTTAGCATCACAAAAAGAACATTTTGGAAGTAAACTCTCATTTTGTCTTGAGTTCAGAATGACTTCACTTGTTCACTTTGGCACCTCCCCCCCAAAGGCTAAACTCACTCAGCCAATAGTCAACCAGGTGTTTGTGAAGGCTACATACCCTCCCTCCAAAGAATGCCAATTATACGCGTTACAACTTTATAATGTAACCGTGAGCTGGTTTAATGACTCCAGACACATGGCAGAAACACAGAATAACAATAACACAGAATCAAGTCAACTTTATTGTCCATTATGCAAAAGGTGCCAGCCATACAGAGCAACTGAAAAAAATACAATTATTTGAAAAATACATTTTCTTGAGAACAACGTGAACTAATAAACTTGTGATTATTGTTAAAACAGTGAAAGAAAAATGTTAACAATACAAGCAAAAACAAATACAAGCGTTTAATAAGCACAGACCCATCGCATTCTAACATGAAATGAATAATAATGTTGCTGCAGATAAAAACAAAAGTAAAAGCTGCTTTGCATTTAATCTCAATGGAGCCGACAGCCGGGACTCTTCATTGGACGTTAAGGCACTTTGGACAAATAACTGGACTTCCTGACGCTTAACAACGAGCCTGAGGGAAGGCGTTGTTCCTCTAGTAGTACTTCGGAGGAAGAACGTTGTGCAGCTCCTCGTATTTGGGAGATTTGGTGAAGGGTGGCACCGTCATCAGGAAAATGGGTCTGTTGGGGTAACGCAGCTGGTGGATCATGATGGAGGACATAACCATGCCCAGCAGCTGGAGGGGAACAGAAAGGTACGTTAACATTCATTTCTATCGGTTAGTGTTCGTATAGGACTAGTCCCAGACCTTCCTCCACAACGCTGCAGAGGAGGGTCTGGCTAGTCCACACAGCATTCTGGGATGGGAGAAAAACGTGCTCTGGTTTATTGGCGTTTCTTTAAACCAATCACTATCGTCATTGGGCGGGGCTAAACGCCAGACGGAGCCACGGTGCCTCTGCTAAATAGCCTCAGAAAGGAGCTTGTTTTGGTGGAACGTGTGGACGTTCAAAGGTTGTTTTAGTCGTGCAACAGAAAACTCAGACTGGACAGATAGTCTAATGTAAATGTAAGGGAGTATTATAGGATGGCCAGCTGATGGCAGCCTGGTGTTATTCTAAGTACTCCTTTTCTTTCTGGCTTGCTGTAGTATGGAGCCATTTTTTGAGGGGGGGGGGTCCATATTCTGTTGTGTTTTCGGGAAGGTAAGCTGAGTTCCAGAGCACTGTTATACTTTAACATTAATTTAAATCATTCATATGTTTGTGTTGTGATTCTGTGCAGTACAACGTAGCAGTATAGATATAGCCTGCTTCGGATCACTGATGTAAAACTAAATAATATGAAATAAATTGTTTAATATTTCTCACCCCCAGGACAGCCAGAGTGAAAAAGCCTGCTATGACGCTGTCAAAGATCAGCAGGGCCCTGAAGTTGATGTCGGGGAAGCAGACCTGGAGACAGAAGTTTCACACGTTATAACATCATAATCAGCTGACTGAGATATTAGTTAGTTTGTTCACTCTTGAGTTGAATATTTTGGGTAAACTGACCTTGATGTAGACGGACTTCTGCTGCTGCAGGACACCCTGAAGGAGACCACAGAAGTTAGTAACCTGCATTTAAAGAAACATGGCTGAAGGCGATAGAGCGTTTGGTTTTAAACTCACTCTGTAGTCGACTGTCTGACACTTTCCCTCCATCTCCTCCAAGTTGTTGCACAGACAAGAGTCGGGGATGTTTCCCTCCCAGTCCTTATAACTGAACAGACCGCAGCACTGCATCTGAAACACACACACACACACACACACACACACACACACACACACACACACACACACACACACACACACACACACACACACACACACACACACACACACACACACACACACACACACACACACACGAGAGAATTAGAAACAAACAGTTTAACGTTTATTCTGGACCTGAATGATTGTAAAGATTTACAAAGAATGTTTGCGGCATGTACTCTCTAACTGGGAGATTGCGCGTGTGTGTGTGCATGCGTCTGTGTGTGTGTGTGTGTGTGTCTGTGCGTTTGCGTGTGCGTGTGTGTGTGTGTGTGTGTGTGTGTGTGTGTATTACCTCTCTCTGCATGCTGTCAACCTCGTGCCTCTCTTCAGATGTAGCTTTGTCCAGAGGCAGATAACCACGATAAGTATTCTCCTGCATGTCCCCCGCCTACAGACAGAATCATAGAGTTAGCATCACAAAAAGAACATTTTGGAAGTGAACTCTCATTTTGTCTTGAGTTCAGAATGACTTCACTTGTTCACTTTGGCACCTCCCCCCCCAACGGCTAAACTCACTCAGCCAATAGTCAACCAGGTGTTTGTGAAGGCTACATACCCTCCCTCCAAAGAATTCCAATTATACGCGTTACAACTAGTAGAAGTACCACTGACATGTATTACTTTGACTGTCTGATGTTGTCCATTTATGGGTTTGTGCTGCAGTGAAAACCCATTCCCTCGGCCTTGGTCGTGTCGCTAACGAACAGTCAGTCTATGTAAGCGTCGGGGTCGTTACCTTGACACGGAGGACAGTCAATAAGGATCCAACGAGGAGCATCACAATACTTCCAAGAATCATACACACCAGGAACTGCAGAGAAAGACCAGGAACAAACCATAACCACACAGTTAGCACAATGATGCCGTTAAACCTTTTAGGAAGGAAATGAGTCGGCACAGTTCATCCACAGCTCAAATTGGTCCAGTATTAAGCCAGACAGCTGCAGTCGGCAGCAATGAAATGCTGCAATGAAAAATTAATGGACAATTGTGCACCTTTAGTTAGCGTCCACTAAATGTTCTGTTTTTGCTGCTGACAGACTGAGATTATTATTCTAAGTGTTTGACAACATTATGGAAAGGATCCCTACAGAGATAGACTTAGACTATCACTTTAGGATCACTTTGGGATCACTTTATGGTTTACCTGACCTCTAACTAGTAGCCTGATTATGGGATTGTAACCAGATTTTTATGCCATATTTATTTAATTTACTAATATTTTGTTTGATTGTTTTATTTAACTAATACTACTGTACTTGTTGTCTGCTCAGCTTGCACATTTTTCATTTTTCCCCATTCCTTGTGACCACAATAACATGTTTTGACTGAAATGTTATTTCACTATCTGACCTGTCTGTAAACCAAACTTCCTGTTTACCCTCAGAGACGTCACAGCCGATGTGACGTTTGTTCAGAAAGGAAGATTGCATCAAATGAACGTCGATGCCACTTCCTCTTTTATTCTGAGGTTTTACCACCCTGCGCTGTCTAGCTGGTCTTTGTACTCACCAGGATCATGCACGCCTTGCTCTCATTGTAGGCGCCAACGGCTCCCAGGATGGCAATCACCATGACGATAGAGCCCAGGAAGTAGAAGTAGGATTGCTTGAAGTCCAGCTGCAGACAGAAGAAGTGATTGACAGGTTCATATTTAGTTTGTGTGTGTTTAAGACACTGAGCTAGTTCAACAAACAAACAGTGTTTGTCCTTACAGTCATGACTCCGTTGATGTAGTGGAACTGAGGATTCAGACCGAGCATGATGATGACGAAGCCGCCAATCTGAAAACGTAAAAACAGAGTTTCATCAGATCCAACGACTCTAAAAACACAAGTAAAAGTACACGATGAGTTGGATCCACCGCAGAAATAGCAAGACCACCTGGTTATGATTTGCCCACCCCAATGTTGAAACCAAACCTTCCCCCCTTGCTCTAATGTAGACCAAAGTTCATATGAGAAGCCGTTTGAGCAGGGAACTAAATCACGGTGCAAACAGAGGTTCAAATACTCCGACTGATCTGGTTTCATAAAGAAAAGCCAACCACAGTTACTGTAAATGAACACCAGGGGCTTTTATTGTGAAAATTAATGTTTTCTGCACAACATGCAACCTCATTACATTTAATAGTTTGCAGCTCTTCAGCTGCAAACTGAAGAGCTGCAAACTATTAAATGTAATGAGGTTGTTTTGGGTTCAGACTGACTGGAAAACCAGAAGAGAAAAAAACCAAAGCAACACAACTCTCCACCAAAAGCAGATTGCTTAAAAAAATAAATAAAAAAAATAAAAATCTATTATTTTCTTTAATCTTTATTATAAGATACTTTTCAAGAAAAAATACCAAACTTTTGATGCTTCCAGCTTCTTAAATGTTTAAGATCTGCTACTTGTTTACGTCATGGTAAATTGAATACCTTTAAATACGTAATTCTACATAACCAAAAGGGATTAATACTAAACAAAGAGAAACCTAAAAAAAAACGTGATTTCCTACATAAAACAACAAACTAAGTTAACAATGATTAAAAACTATTTTAGACACTAAAAATGCAATAAGTAAATACATAATGGCCCAGTAATGTTGCATTTATTTAATTCTATTACAACATTTAGATGTTTTAAATCTCAAAACAGACAATAAACATATTTTTCAATTAAAAAAAGACTTTTTTTTAAACTTTAAATCGGTTTGTTTACACTTTAAGTTACTTAGCTAGCTAGCTTCTGTTGGAAGTCTGCAACGGAATTATTAAAGAACTTTTAGCTTAGCACACCTGCTCACTTATGACCGATTTAAGTATTAAAATACAAAACAAATCGCTAAAATAATGTTTATATTATGTATTAAACATATGTTTAAAGAATGAAAAAGATGCCTGAGAGACTCGGACGTCCACTGCGCACAGTTCGAATACAAAAAGAGAAAACTCACCGCGAAGATGATGTTGAAGATGGTTAGGAGCCATTTGAGGCAGCTGTTGACCTGAGTCATGTTTAAAGATGGGAATACAACACAAGTATTACTCTTAAAGGTGCTGAAGGTCCGACTGCAGCGGAGAAGTGAGGAGAGACCGGGAAGGTGCTGGTTTTAAGTGAGAGGAGAGACCGGGGAGGCGGGGGAGGACCATGAGGAGGCCGGCGGAGGCTTCCAGTAAATGTAAATAACATCCATGAAAGGCACCGCCTCGCCAACCTGTTGATTCCGAGGAGGGCGAATAGGAAACAAAAAATCGCCCGCTACCCGTTTTCTTACTACATCCATGGCTACCGATATAGAGACATCCGGTGGCCTGAGGGACAAACAGAGGCGAGGGGCGGGGGCTTCCAGTAAATATATAACGAATAAAACGAATGAAACGCCCGCCCTACTCTGTCTCTGATTGCTAGTACTCGTTCCTTTCTTTGGCATGTTTAGGTTTAGGCATTAGGAGTGGGCGGGGTTAGAGAAAGTCCTAACCACTCCTAGACAAAAGCATAGACAGTATATAAGAATGGACCAACAGATCCCGTTGCTCTGGACGGAGACCAGTGAAGGATATTAGAAGGGAAACATAGGTGACCATTCAAAATATGAAAAACCTAATGGGATATAATGCAGTTAGGCTCTCAGGCATTATATTTCTTTTCAAATATGTATCCTCCTGTAGATGAACTTCTCTCATTTAATGTTATCTCTGCTGAGTCAACACACATGATCTACTCCTCCCTCCTCTTTGTGCAATTAATATTTATGCAGCTATGTTCAAAACATTCTGCACATTCAAAATATAACTATGTGTTCTCCGGCTTTGGAGGAGTCGTGATATTTCAGAATATATCACAACACCATCCCCCTCCTCCACCATCCATCGACAGGAAGAGCATTTCTCAACCTCGCTCTAACGTGTACTGTCCTGCAGACACTCCCACAGACGCACACAAAGCAACTCAAAATACGTTCACACTAGCAGATGCTGACCAACTGATTCACCATGCTGTCATTGCGTCACATCCATTATAACATGATGACTGATATGATAGTGATGATAGTTAAGATAATACATGAGGTTGTGGTGTCTGACGATTTACACTTTGACTTAAGATTCGGTTTAAGGAGATGCATGAACTTAACCCCACTTGTATTGAAAACATGACAGAAGAGTCCTGTTTTTGGGGTTATGCCAGATAAAAGGCATTGATTGGTCAGTTCCCTACTCCAGTCATATACTTACACATATCATGCCCAATGTAAAGGCTATATACTGGATTCACACAAAGAAAAGAGAGAGCGACAATATTTGAAGATTGGGTCGGTCGTCTCTCCGAGCTCCTGCAGAAGCTTGTCAAATTGATGCTGGAATCTTTGATGTAATCAACATTTTTATAATCAACAACAGTGTCAACGAAGTTCCTTCTCCACACATCGGCAACGCAGTGCTGCAACTAAACATACAGCAAGGCAAAGTTGACTTACCACACATTTCTGGAGAAGACACTTGCTTTGAACACCTGCTTTTGAACACTATAGTCTGTGTCTAAGTGACTAATGTGTATTGAACAAGACTGCTGCCTCCGGCAACTGTGATACAGGCTGTGTTGTAACCGCTCGATGCATTTGTGCAATCTTGTTGACTCAGATTATTATTCTAAGTGTCTTACAACATTTTGGAAAAGATCCCTACAGAGATAGAGCTTTTTGTTAGAGAGTAAGATCTAAGATTTAACAAGCAAGAGCCCTGAGAACTTTTCCCACCAAACCCACCAGACTCCATGTAAATAATCAGGACTTTTAGCGTGTATAGAGCCAGCATATTTCCACCAGACTCCATGTAAATAATCAGGACTTTTAGCGTGTATAGAGCCAGCATATTTCCACCAGACTCCATGTAAATAATCAGGACTTTTAGCGTGTATAGAGGCAGCATATTTCCACCAGACTCCATGTAAATAATCAGGACTTTTAGCGTGTATAGAGGCAGCATATTTCCACCAGACTCCATGTAAATAATCAGGACTTTTAGCGCGTATAGAGGCAGCATATTTCCACATGTAAATGGGTGAATTAAGGGTTTATTTCAACCAAACCAGAGTGGTGATTGTTGGAACAGTGGAAAGATGAACCAAGACGGCTTTTGGTAGTTTTATTTTGTTTTTGTCGACTTTGAATAAAGAGTGTTTTATAATAATAAAATTACTGTTTATTTACATGGAGTCTGGTGGGTTAGGCGATAGTGATTTTGAGAGCTTTTGGGAGGGTGGATGGTAAGTACATGAACTGTAGATTGCTAAAGACAATCCATAAAATACAGATACATATAAATATGTCCCCTGTCAGGGAACCATCACCTTATTGTGGTGGAGAGGTTTGTCTGTCACTATAGGATCACGCCCTTTGTTTTAAGGATCATTTTTCTAAGTTTGGCTTCACTTTTTTTAAAAGATATTTTTTAGGGTTTTTACTTTATTTAGAACAGCTGAAGAAAGACAGTAACGGAGGCGAGAGAGGGGGATGACATGCAGCAAAGGGCCTTGGGTTGGATTCGAACCCCGGCCGCTCACAAGGACTGAGCCTACATTGGGCGTGCGCGCTACCAGGTGAGCTATAGGCCGTCACGTTTGGCTTCGCTTTTGAACAGCGGGAGGAAGTGGAGAGGTGCCGTCCATCTTTATCTACATATAACCTAGCTTCATACAGTTTATTTACATAATGTTAACATTTCACAGTTACTAATTCTAATAAAGCAGTGGTTCAAAAGATGGAAAAAGGCGACAAAACATGAAAAAAGTCGGTAGAAAGAAAGAAGCTAGGCAAGATTAGCTGGAAAATAGTATCAAAAACTGCGACAAAACAGCTACAAAAAGTTTGTAAAAAGCGACAGACTTGTAAAAAAACAAAAAACAGTATAAAGAAGGAAGACAACCTCTTAAAAAAGTGACAAAAACCTTGAAAAAGGCGCATTTGTTTTTTGAAAAAAGCGACAAACACTTTGACAAACATGGAGAAAAGGAGAAGGAAGGAAGGAAGGAAGGCAAGAACAGGCCGAAAATAGTGACAAAAAGCGACAAAAACTTCACAAACAGTCGAAAAAAACCCTGCAGTCCTCCAAAGTACCCCTTGGGGTACACGTACCCCCATTTGGGAAACACTGACCTAGTTTTATATACAGTTTATTTATATAACGTTGTCATTTGACAGTTACAGTTCTAATTCTATTAAACAATCCTCGATGGTAGTGAGGGCGAGACGAAGCCTCATGAAGCTTCTCGGCCGAGAGGTTCATTTGCTCACATTACCACCTGGTGGTCAGAGTGGAAAACTACCAGACATACAACAGAGTCACTGATCTGGGATCTGCCATTCACTGGGTTTTGCAAGTTCAGGCTTAGAAATTACTATTTCCACATGGACTTATCTGCTTTTATGAATATATAGTGTGCAATTGTTGCAGTTGCATTATAATAATGTAGAATTTGTTTTCAACCAATGTCATAACTTAGAGTTATATAAATTGCATGAAGTAGTAAGTAAGTAGTAAGAGTAAAGTGATTTTATTTTGAAGTCTCTGCACAAGGCCTTTTGGGACACTCTTGAGTGAGAGAGTCAGCAAGCAAAGCACGGACAATTTAAAGGTCCTATGACATGCTACTTTTTGGATGCTTTTATATAGACCTTAGTGGTCCCCTAATACTGTATCTGAAGTCTCTTTTATATAGACCTTAGTGGTCCCCTAATACTGTATCTGAAGTCTCTTTTATATAGACCTTAGTGGTCCCCTAATACTGTATCTGAAGTCTCTTTTATATAGACCTTAGTGGTCCTCTAATACTGTATCTGAAGTCTCTTTTATATAGACCTTAGTGGTCCTCTAATACTGTATCTGAAGTCTCTTTTATATAGACCTTAGTGGTCCCCTAATACTGTATCTGAAGTCTCTTTTATATAGACCTTAGTGGTCCCTCTAATACTGTATCTGAAGTCTCTTTTATATAGACCTTAGTGGTCCTCTAATACTGTATCTGAAGTCTCTTTTATATAGACCTTAGTGGTCCCCTAATACTGTATCTGAAGTCTCTTTTATATAGACCTTAGTGGTCCCCTAATACTGTATCTGAAGTCTCTTTTATATAGGCCTTAGTGGTCCCCTAATACTGTATCTGAAGTCTCTTTATATAGACCTTAGTGGTCCCCTAATACTGTATCTGAAGTCTCTTTTATATAGACCTTAGTGGTCCCCTAATACTGTATCTGAAGTCTCTTTCGAAGCGTTTCCAGGCAAAATAGAATACGAAAAGATGTTTAAATGTCATTTTGACACAAATACATATTAATAAATGGAATTTTGATGTTTGAAAGTCTCTAGGTTTTGATATAAATGCAGATATATATGTAGATTTTCTAATATTGCAGTTCTGTCAATACAGAACGAAATATTCTGTAGCCTGCTTTGCCGTGAATACTGCCGACGTTGTCTTTGCTGTAATCAGATCAGTATATATTTATGTTTAACGTGGTATTTCATTTTATCAATGGGAAACATACATGTGTACGGACAATGCTAGTAGCAGCAGCGCTGCGTCAGACACCTTTCTGGTGTGTAAAAGACATAGAAAACGGCACGCAGCCGCCACGCAACAGAAACGCCGCGCTCACGCCACGCAGCAGAAACGCCGCGCACACGCCGCGCTCACGCAGCAGAAACGCCGCGCTCACGCCACGCAGCAGTAGCGCCGCGCTCACGCCATGCAGCAGAAACGCCCACGCGCAGCGCCACGCAACAGAAACGCCGCGCTCACGCCACGCAGCAGAAACGCCGCGCTCACGCAGCAGAAACGCCGCGCTCACGCCATGCAGCAGTAACGCCGCGCTCACGCCACGCAGCAGTAACGCCACGCAGCAGAAACGCCGCGCTCACGCCACGCAGCAGTAACGCCGCGCTCACGCCACGCAGCAGAAACGCCACGCAGCAGAAACGCCGCGCTCACGCCACGCAGCAGTAACGCCACGCTCACGCCACGCAGCAGTCACGCCACGCTCACGCCACGCAGCAGAAACGCCACGCTCACACCACGCAGCCGGCCTTAAAGTCTAAAGCTGCATGATTGACTCGTAGTAAACCTGCAAAATGTCCCTGAAAGAAATGCTCACCTATATTTAGTATTATAACATATAAAATAATTAGAGCCAACTTATATTTTGGGGGTTTAGGATGCAAATGAGCGTTTGTCCCCTGATTTATACATCAAACTACATTACACAAGACTGTAGTGCAACTTAACATTTAAACAACAATAGACTAGCTCCACTAAACCAAACTGCCTTAACAGCAACTAACTAGGACTAATTAAAGAAAACCACAAACAAGGTCCTGGTTTTATACTCACGGAAAACGAGCCCCCAACTTGTAACGACCGGCTCACAGGCCACAACAAAAGAGGGAGATGCACAGCAACGTAACAATAATAAAGTGACATTTATTAAATAATGACGCAAACAAGAGAACGATGAGGTGTGATTGTCAGTATCAGTGATTAATGAAGGTGTATGGATGTAATGGGGAATGTGAGGTGCATGTTGTCAGTAGTTAACAAAGGGAAAACTCAAACAGAGAGAAATCATGCTGGTAAAGCAGTCAGGGGAATGCCATCTCATTATCGCCTCCACTACACCTGCAAGTTGACAAGACAAACACCAACCAACAGACATCATTTTGATGCCTTTATTTTAAAAGATTATTTGTGTAGCTAGTGTTTGTGTGTATGCAGTAGTTATTGAGGACTAGTTTTCAGTTTTCTCACATCGCCATGGGACTTTTTGGGGGGGGGGGGTGGTGGCAAGAAGCTTGCGCATAGTTGAGGATTTAGGGCGTTTACACACCGACAGCCTTTAGTTCGGTGGAATCGAACTAGAGTTCGTTTGTCCCACTGGCGCGGTTCGTTTGTGGTGAGAACGTGATCCGTACTCGAACCGCACCAACTATACGTACTCCGCAAGTCTGAGCTGGTGTCTCCTGTAGTCAGGTGTGTTCAGCAGTCTGAGCTGATGTCTCCTGTAGTCAGGTGTGTTCAGAAGCTCTTTCCCGGTGATGGCTGAGCGTTACTGAGCAGCCTCCAACTGAGCTTGAAGACGTAGATGTGACGTGAGCAACCTGTCTGAAAGTTGGAAGTCTTCTGGTAGCTGTGCCAAGAGAAATCTCAATCATTCCCAATCTAGCAGAGACGGAGAGCGTAGGTATATGTAAGGAGATAACATAGACACAGGCTCATTATTGATCACTAAAATGATAGTTAACATTAGTAATTACACTTAAACAGCTGATGGAAGTCCAAACTGCCTGAGAGCTTCTCCTGTACTATACGGTAACTCCTCTACTATGAGACAGGAAGTCTCGTGGTTATGACCCAATCGTTAGCCTATTTTTATAAAAACGTCTGCTACGGAGCCATAACGTGAGCTACAAGGTAATGGAGCCTTTTATACATTGTCGTGTTTCTTTAGAAATAAACAATGAACAAATAAAGTCTTCAACGCTTCAGATGTGAAGTTCTTCTCTGTCAAAGTGACGTCAAAATGAATGGCAGTCAATGGGATGCTAACAGGGGGTGATGGCTTGTTAGCATCAAAATGGCGCCGTAGGAGCTACGCGTTCCTGGGAGAGGCTTACCCCCTTGAGAACACACCTTCTTCCTGTATTTACTTTCATGCTCCCGCCCCCAAACATATCTGACCAATAAGAGGAGTGGACGTTCTTGCCTGATTTGTAATGACGCACTTTGGTACGCTTGGATTTTTCCAGGTGTAAAACCAAACCAAACTGACAAAGGGTTTACTAACTCACCAACTGATTCTGACCAAAGCAAACAAACTACAGGTGTGTAAACGCCCTAAGGTGAGGGTGTGGGTGCGCAGACCTCATTCCCACCATCTTCACTCCTACCAGATGGACCTCCAGTGGCATGAGGGAACCCTTGACGACCTTCGTCTGGCAGGAGCTGCAGGGGGCTGGTCAGTTGGACTCCGCCTGTGCCTGTCCCCAGGTGCAGGTTTGTCTTCGGGGTTTGCGCCCCTCGCCACTGTACCCTCCCGAGTTAACCACGTGGCCGTGGGGTTGCCTTCTTCCGCCTTCCCAGCCGTTGCGGTGGTTCTCATGCCACCATCTTCCGCCTGCGCCACCGTTGGGGTCTTCACTATTTACCCATAGCTGGGACAGTGGTTGACGGGCGTCAGGGCGTTTCCACTCACCGATGGGCCTGCATGCCATGTCTCTGGGGCCCACTGCTGCTCCAAGATATCGTACAACTGGAAGCCTGGAACCACAAGGGACCAGTTACCATGTGTGCCACGGGGAGGCGTGTACGAGATCTTGGCAGTGGTGAGGCTATGGACCGGCTGAGGAGGCTTACACACTCGGCTCCTCTTCTCACCCCTGAGAACAAAGGGCTCTCCGGTGGCAGTAGCTGAAAGCAGAGAGTGGCAAGCAGAAGCAGCATACACACACAGACACACACACACACACACACACACACACACACACAGATCCACTCACACAGACCCACACACACAGACCCACACACACAGACCCACACACACAGACACATACACATACACACAGACAGCCAGACAGAAGCTTTCTGTACCACTTCCTCTTTGGCTGTGTCATCATCTGGCCCCTTCTTCAGAGCAGCCAGGAGGCAGTCACTCACAAAGCTTTGCTCGTCCATCTGAGCCACATAGGAGGCTCTTGATTTCTCGCTCTCCTCCAGCAGGGAGGTGTTCTCCTGCTGCCATAGGACATGCTCACTCTCCAGCTGATGTTCACACTTTTTCTCAAGCGCAGCCATGAGGTCCTTGTTGTTTTTGTCCTGCATCTCCAGCTGGAGCCTGGGATCTTTCCAGCATTGTCTTTCCCTCCACCTGTTTTAGGAGAGCTTCCCCCATCTTGCTCAATGTATCCTTCAGCTCCTGAGCTTGAGCCCTCTCAATCTCCAGACAGCTCTCCAACATCACGTTGGTGGTCTTAGCTTCTGCGAGCGTCCGTCTCTCTTTACGAAGATCACATTATTTTCAAGGGCCTCTTTCTCCCTCTTCATCTGCTCCAATTCGACCTTTAGGTCTTCAGTAATGAAGTACTGCAGGTCGAGATCTTTTTGGGCTTTTCACAGCCTGTTGCTGATTTTTCCCAGCTGGGATTTCAGATACTCTGTTTCCCCGGCTGAACTTTCAAGTCACACATCTCCCTCTGCATCAGCTCTTTCTCATGCCTCCTACTGCTGCCCTCTCTCTGATGTTGGAGCTGATCGAGGACATTGGCCAGCAAGTCCTCTCGGATGATCAGGTGAACTCTTCCCTCAGATTCACATTGGGTGAGCCTCGCCTCGCTGTCCTTCAATTCACACCGCAGGATTTCCGGTGATTCCTAAAATATGGCAAAAAAGATGGATATCTTTGCACAAGAGCAGTGTCACTGCCCGATGTGAGTCGAACACGGTTTACGGCATAACGTGTCATACTGAAATCCATAAAATAATTAACTTTTCTCTTTGCATACAATAACAGAAAAACAGAATCATTTCAAAAACGTTTTAGCTATCTATGATTGTTTGATTGCTAACGTTAGCTCAAAATGCCATTCAGCCTTTGTTGTGTCTGATTGCTAACTTGTAGCTAGCAGTCATTTCAAAAACGTTTTAGCTATCTATGATTGTTAGACTGCTAACGTTAGCTCAAACGCCATTCAAGTGACAGCCTTTGTTGTGTTTGATTGCTAACTTGTAGCTAGCAGTCATTTCAAAAAACGTTTTAGCTATCTATGATTGTTTGATTGCTAACGTTAGCTCAAAACGCCATTCAAGTGACAGCCTTTGTTGTGTTTGATTGCTAACTTGTAGCTAGCAGTCATTTCAAAAACGTTTTAGCTATCTATGATTGTTTGATTGCTAACGTTAGCTCAAAATGCCATTCAAGTGACAGCCTTTGTTGTGTCTGATTGCTAACTTGTAGCTAGCAGTCATTTCAAAAACGTTTTAGCTATCTATGATTGTTTGATTGCTAACGTTAGCTCAAAACGCCATTCAAGTGACAGCCTTTGTTGTGTCTGATTGCTAACTTGTAGCTAGCAGTCATTTCAAAAACGTTTTAGCTATCTATGATTGTTTGATTGCTAACGTTAGCTCAAAACGCCGTTCAAGTGACAGCCTTTGTTGTGTTTGATTGCTAACTTGTAGCTAGCAGTCATTTCAAAAACGTTTTAGCTATCTATGATTGTTTGATTGCTAACGTTAGCTCAAAACGCCGTTCAAGTGACAGCCTTTGTTGTGTCTGATTGCTAACTTGTAGCTAGCAGTCATTTCAAAAACGTTTTAGCTATCTATGATTGTTTGATTGCTAACGTTAGCTCAAAATGCCATTAAAGTGACAGCCTTTGTTGTGTTTGATTGCTAACTTGTAGCTAGCAGTCATTTCAAAAACGTTTTAGCTATCTATGATTGTTTGATTGCTAACGTTAGCTCAAAACGCCGTTCAAGTGACAGCCTTTGTTGTGTTTGATTGCTAACTTGTAGCTAGCAGTCATTTCAAAAACGTTTTAGCTATCTATGATTGTTTGATTGCTAACGTTAGCTCAAAATGCCATTAAAGTGACAGCCTTTGTTGTGTCTGATTGCTAACTTGTAGCTAGCAGTCATTTCAAAAACGTTTTAGCTATCTATGATTGTTTGATTGCTAACGTTAGCTCAAAACGCCGTTCAAGTGACAGCCTTTGTTGCGTTTGATTGCTAACTTGTAGCCAGCAGTGAACCAACTTCGCTGTAGGTCCATTTTTACTGTACTGACATTACAGAAGTCTCTCGTTAGCATCTTGTAGGCTACTTGTCGCAAAGTGACGCATGCGCAACTCACATCACACAAGCATGCGCCAGTTGGGACGCCATTTTCTCTAACTCCAATAACCATGTGCGCTCAGCAACTACCTGTTATTCCTCATGTGAAGGACAATTCACAAACATCTCATTTCACTGACTGACATGACATGTTTTCAGTTTTTAGCCATTTCTATTCTGTTGTATATGTTATAGGGTTAGATATGTAAATATGTACAGTACATACAGTATATAAAGATTATCTAATGATGTTTTACAGTTTCTTTTGTTTGATCATAATTACTGATAATTATGATCAACCAAAAGCTCAAACAAAATGATAGAATTATGTTATGCAGTTTTACAGTTTTTCCTCTATTTGCCACACAAGCCAATTACATATGCGGGTTTCTGTGTACAGTCTTCCAATGCCACCAATGCTAAGACCTTTCGCCACCATTTTGCCACCCCATGTCTTCTCTAGATCCGCCACTGGTCTGGTAGGACCAGGCTAGTGATATATAATGATTGTATATAACATAACTGTTGCCTTGAAACGAATGTGGCTATCAAATATGTGTAAATCAATTCTTTGGTCATAATAGGCAGGAGGGGCAATATTATTATTCCAAAATTGGAAAGTGGGAGTGGTTTAACCGGGCAGAGGGCTTATGCGTAACATTCATTCCTCGACTGTTTTAGCGCTGAGGCGATTTCTCTTTTTGTGACACAATTTCTCCTGCCTTGGCAAACCCCCTTTTCGCCTGGCACAGATGAAGCCGGGGTACAGAAATACTTGACAGATGAGGATATATAATCTTCTGTTTCTCACAGTACTGAAGGGTCTCCTCCAATCGCCCAGTATTTGGGTTGGGCAAGGAACCGCTGGACCTCCACAGTATCATCTGCTGTAACGCTGTGTCTTCCCTCTCCTTGACTCCATCACACGGTCGTCCAGATGACGCCCCAGTTTGTTACCTGAGAAGTATTCAAAGACCTCGTTAGTGAGTGTAGTAATTAATTCAAATGTACCCTCAAACCAAACACAAAATGACCTGGGGATACAAGTTCAGCCCCCTGTGATGTTGATAGCTGTCATGGTGATGGTTGACTTGCAGAGGTAATCATGATGGAAGCCGTGTCATGGCCTCGTTGGCTTTTGAACTTGAACGAAAAGAATCCTATCGCCTTGAACCTACAGTCCAGCAGCGTTGCAAGTGACATAGTCTCGCTTTGCCAGACCTTCCTCCTCCACAGCGCTGCGGAGGAAGGTCTGGCTAGTCCACGCAGCATTCCTGGATGGGAGAAAAACGTGCTCTGGTTTATTGGCATTTCTTTAAACCAATCACAATCGTCGTGGGCGGGGCTAAGCTCCGAACGGAGCCACGGTGCCTCTGCTAAATAGTCTCAGGAAGGAGCTTGTTTTGGTGGAACATGTGGACGTTCAAAAGTAGTTTTAGTTGTGCAACAGGAAACTGAGATTGGACAGATAGTCTAGCTAGCTGTCTGGATTTACCCTGCAGAGATCTGAGGAGCAGTTAACCATAGTCCTCACAAATCCACCGGAGGTTAGAACGCCAACACAGAGACAGAGGAAGGGGACGCACATCTGGCCGACAAGAGGGAAATCTGGCAGAATTCCCGGCGGCAACGGAGCAATCCCAGAAGTGGAACGTCGTCGATATAGACTACAAGTGACATGATGCACATCGATTGCTTCTCCCTTAATAGTCTTTTAAGATACTCTCCCATTTGTCTTGCCGCTGGAGCTGCCGTATTTGTCATCTCTTCCCGCAGCATTTGTTCTAGCATTTTAAGAGGCGGTGCTACTTTTGCGCCGGAAACCTTCTTTTCTTCCGACAGCTCCGTCACGTTGGCATCATAAAAGCCAGAAAGCAGAGAAAGGTGTGCACTCACAGAGGTGAACTCATCAGAGGGCAGTTGGGGTATCCCAGTGGGCAGACTGGCTAAAGCTGGCCCCACTGGCTCTCTGAGCTCCACCAGACACAGTGAAGCATTTGAAAGGTGCTGGTGCACAGGTGTTGTTGTCCACAAAGTGGCAAGTTACTGCAAGGTAGGCCTCCATGTTGATGGGCGTCCACATGTCAGAGGTTAGGCTCACTGCTCTCTCTCTGTCTCTAGACTTTATCCTTGCACTATTGGACTTATTTTCACTACCACCATGACACACACCCTCTCATAGAGCACCTCACCATGCAGACTGAATCCCAGGGTCAGTCCCTGCCCTGTCACTGCAAGCTTCTCATGCTTATACATCCCTTATAGTACATTCATGTGGATTTTTTTATTTAGTATCTTTTCTTTTATTGTCCATATTGTTCATGTGGATTTGTTATTTTATCATCCTGTTTATGATGTCTGTGTATGTTGTGTGTGATGTCTGTAAGCTACTGGGACCTTACATTTCCCCTTGGAGATCAATACAGTATCTATCTATCTATCTATCTATCTATCTGTGTCCTTGAGTGCCGAGAAAGGCACCTTTAAATAAAATGTATTATTATCTATCTAATTAATTAATTAATTAATAAAAAATAATATTTACAGTCTATGCACACACTCTGAAGCCTCTGCACAGAACGTGACATCACTACTAAAGGGCCCCAAGTTGATTTCCTGTTGCAGTGTATGTGAAAATGACATCAACTGACAGGAAGTTAAGGGGCCAAGCTGTTGCCTAGCAATGGAATTCCATTTTAAAAAGGTCTGTACCCTGTCCCCATTTTTAATAGTTTCGAGATAAATATCTCATATCATATGCTCTTATTGGTCTATTATACATCCATGGTAGAGGCACGGCCTACATCTTTTAACAGTTTATACCCTCATACCCACCACTGCTTCACGGAAAACTTCCTGCGACGTGCCGCTCAGAAGCCTCGGCCCAGCACATAACATCTTCTCCGGTAACATCCCTAATTTACCTAACGTTAGTTCATTAAAAGTTGTAAATATATTTCGGATGTTGGTTTTATCCCAACTCGGCTGCTCGTAATTAGCGATACAGTCCGCAAAGTGTGTAAAGTTAGCCTCAACGCAGCATTAGCATGCTAATATGACATGCTAATTATATTTTAGCATGGTAACGTTAGCCTAAACGCGGCATTAGCATGCTAACGTTAGCCTAAATGAAGCTAGTTTCACACAGCAGCGCGGCAACCGTCCTGCAACAGAGTTTCCAAACAAGTACATTGTTTTTAAAAGCGGTTTCTGCCAGAAGTTCGGCATACTAACAACTACTAGCTATTAGCCACTCTTTGAGGTTTTGTTAATTAATCTAATTTTGTAGTAATCGATCAGTAGTTAGTAGTAATTACCTCTGGAACCACCGACAGAATGACCGACTTCGCCATGCCGCCATCATGGCTACAAACATGGAAAATTAGCAGAAATTAAAAAATATTTTATGTCAAAAAATGAATAAAGTTTACGAATAAACGCACCTGTTGTCGTTTAAATAACGTAAAATAAATAAGTAAAAGTATTATATGAAAATGTTTTTTTACATTTAATGTATTAATCTTCTTCCTCCTCTCCTCTTCACCACGCCTTTTCTCCTCCCCTTCCCTCTCTTCATCATCTCCAACCTCCACTTGAAGCACACACCCCTCTCTTTCGTCTCTGAATCTGATGGAAAATAAATAAACCCTCTGCTTCTCCCGGAGCTGCTTCCACTGCAGAGCGGCTGCTCCTCCTGTAGGCAGGCCGCTGTAGGACACCTCAGGGCGGGGAAAGAGCGTCGCAGGGGGCCGGTGTTGTGGAGCAGTCTCTGGAGCTCTGGCTGCGTCTCCTCCCCTCGTGCTGCATGCTGCTGCGGACCCACATATACATGCACGGACATATCCACCGGCTGCTTTCATTGATGCGTAATTACAGCACAGAGAGAAGCTACAAGAGCCGGATTTAGTACAGTTTGAGCTGCAGAAAGGGAAGAAAAAGATGAGCCGCAGAAGAGGAAGAGGAGGATTTCTCCCCATGTTTCTTTTCTTGTGTCTGATATGGACACAGCTGCTGATCACAGGTAAGCGTCTGTTGTCCGTATGCTGCATCAAAACAGAAATAATTGCAGCAATAGTGTTCAAATCGGGTGGATTAGCCTGTTATTTTGGTAATTAAGTTCTCCTTTCTGTCATTTACCTTGTAAAAATTAACTAAAAATGCTGTTAACAGCTCCTCAAAATGTAAGTATTCATCTGTGATGCTCAGATACAGAAAAGCAAAATAACCTCTATAATTTGAGACGGGAATGTAGCCATTGTAATTACATATATTTTATGAAGTCTGTTACCAATGTAATGTGTATTGCAGGCCTGAAATCTGCTTTTTTTATGCAGGATATTTTACATTAAAATCCTCCCAACAGGAGCTCAAACCTTCCACAATAACATGATCTAGTCATGTGTTAATTTGTCATTAAATGGGGAAAAAGAAGGTAAAAACCCAATATATGAATATACATTCTGTAGTGGTCATACAGAATGTGGAAAAATGACATAGAATATGCAAAACTTGCTTACTATTGTATTAATATGACGCACTGCAAATATCCTACAGGTGATATGTAGGATATGATGATTAAAAAACACAAACAGCGTGATCATTGACATTAGTAATTCAATAGACGATCTTTTTAAGCAATCTAGAGCTGCAAAGATTAATAGTTGTCAATTATTACATTAATCTCCAACTATTTTGATAATCGATTAATCGGTTTGAGTCATTTCTTTATGAAAAAAAAGTGAAACTTCTCTGATTCCAGCGTGTTAAATGTGTGTATGTTCTAGTTTCTTCTCTCCTCTGTGACGGTAAACTGAATATCTTTGAGTTTGACAATTTTCTGACATTTTATAGACCAAACAATCGATTAATCCAGAAAATAATCAGCAGATTAATCGACGATGGAAATCATAGGCGTAATTTACAGTGGGGTTGGGGGGGGGTTACAACCCTCCCCAATAATCAAAACTGGCCATTGCAGAGAGAAAAACAGTAAATGTAAAATAAAGGAAATGAGTTGGAGGAAGAAGCAGTAGATGGACCTCTGAGCTTTTAAGGCCGGTGCTTAATTAACAGAAGCATATTTTATCCTTTAACTTATCCTAACCCCCAACATTTGACATGTTTTAATTATGTAAAGACATGTTCCAGGAGTTCAGATAGAGCCTGTATCGGGGCCATATTTAGTTCAGATAGCGCCTGTATCAGGGCCATATTTAGTTCAGATAGCGCCTGTATCAGGGCCATATTTAGTCCAGGTAGAGCCTGTATCAGGGCCATATTTAGTTCAGATAGAGCCTGTATCAGGGCCATATTTAGTCCAGGTAGAGCCTGTATCAGGGCCATATTTAGTCCAGATAGAGCCTGTATCAGGGCCATATTTAGTCCAGGTAGAGCCTGTATCGGGGTCTTATTTAGTTCAGATAGAGTCTGTATCGGGGCCATATTTAGTCCAGATAGAGCCTGTATCGGGGCCATATTTAGTCCAGATAGCGCCTGTATCGGGGCCATATTTAGTCCAGATAGCGCCTGTATCGGGGCCATATTTAGTCCAGATAGAGCCTGTATCAGGGCCATATTTAGTCCAGATAGCGCCTGTATCAGGGCCATATTTAGTCCAGATAGCGCCTGTATCAGGGCCATATTTAGTCCAGGTAGAGCCTGTATCAGGGCCATATTTAGTTCAGATAGAGCCTGTATCAGGGCCATATTTAGTCCAGACAGAGCCTGTATCGGGGCCATATTTAGTCCAGACAGCGCCTGTATCAGAGCCATATTTAGTCCAGATAGAGCCTGTATCAGGGCCATATTTAGTCCAGATAGAGCCTGTATCGGGGCCATATTTAGTCCAGATAGATTCTGTATCGGGGCCATATTTAGTTCAATGTGTTATATGTCACTATTTCTGGTAGCCTACTGTACTTAAATGGCCAGTATGTACTTCATTTACTTTATCCATTGAAGCCTCTGTGTTTACAGGCTCGTGGTGATGCGCAATGTGCTCTAGGTGCCAAAAAAATCTGTTTGGTACTGCCAATTCGTTTTGGTTTGTCATGTTTTGTAATAAACATTACACTTCGTGAGAAAAAAATCGTGGCAGGGAATCGTGATATCAATTCTAAGCTAAAAAAAAAAAATCTTGATTCATATTTTTCCCCGAATCGTGCAGGCGTACGATATACTCAGAGCGGCTGTTTAATGGCGCATTTCCTGTGTGAACACTGAAAATGTAACTCAGGTCAGAGTAAATCACCAGACTGACTAACTGAACTCGGTGGAAGCTAAGCTAACTTCGAGCTAGCGAGCTACACGCTGAAAATGTCAAGTTTTGAAGAAAATTGGGATCGTGCAACAAGGCAGGTCTGCTCGGTTCTTTTCAGGGAATGATTGTAAAGATGTACAAAGAATATGTTGATGGCATTTCCTCTCTAACTGGGAGGTTTGGGGACTGATTGGTGGGATTGTTGTGGACGAAGTACACACGGAGATACACTGGTAAGAGCTTTTCTTTTGCGGGGTGCAAATGTTCCACCAAAACAAGTTCCTTCCTGGGACTATTTTGCAGAGCCACCGTCGCTGCGTCCGGAGCTTAGCGCCGCCCAGGACGATAATGTAACTGTAGTTTAGCCAGACCTTAGTCCACAGCGCTGTGGAGGACGAGCTTGCAATGCGAGATACACAATAGAGGGTTTTCACGACGCGTCATCAGACCCGAAGTCGCCATGTTGGAGGTACTCCGCATCACAACAAAGCACAGGCACTGAAGTAGATCCCGAACGGCGTTAAGGAAAATGGTTAATTATTGCCGTGTCTTAGGTTGTACCAATAGGTCAGACCGAGAAAAACATTTGGAATATTATCGACTTCCAAAAGTTATTAAAAACCAGGGAGAGGAATGTCAGAAGTTATCAGAGGAAAGGAGGCGCTTGTGGTTGGAAGCTGAACCAGGATCTACGAGGGAAAACTGTCTTGTTCGGTCTTTGAAATGATAAAAACGATTGTGAGTCACTTGGCTACACCTTGAGTATCACAGTGATGTCACACAGTTAAGGTTAGGTTGATTAAAGACGTTATTGGGTTACTTACTTTGGCCTTCACAACACAACGGTCGGTAATGACTTGGTACTGCGTCTCCATCACCCATCCACACACCATCTGGTTATAAGCCTCCAAACCTTTGGAGGATTTAAGGTCGAGAACACCATAGTTGACTATATCGGGATATGCAACTGAAGGAAGAATCAGGGTCGCCATGGATCCAAGAAGAGGAAGCCAACTTGTAGGGATCTGCACCGCCAGTAAACTGTCATTTCTCAAAATATCACGCCTTTTTTGTGGTCCAAGTCCTTCCCTATATGCCTTTGCATCTTGGACGCGTTTTGATGAGCTTTTCTGTTGTTAGACATAAAGTATTAAAGTATCCAAAGTGCACAATACTCCATTACTCCCTTCAGTTGTTTACACCGAGTGCCTCCAATATGGCCGCACATCCAGGTTACCGCCCAGAACGTGACGTCGGTGAAAACCCTCTATAACACAAACTAACCGATGGAGGCAGCGGTAGAGCAGCAACTCCCGTGTCCTGCGAGGTAAAATGTCTGTTTTTGTCAAAGGAGTCTGGTGGCTTGGAAGAGAGCAGAGATAACGGCTTCAGTTCCCCGTCGTGAAGGGCCGTCTGACAAGGGAAAGCTCTGAAAATACTCTCAATACGCTACACTTCAACTGATACAGGTTTCTGTGTGTTATGGCGGGTCTTTGGGGAATTCAAACTAACCCTTTAAAACACCAAAGTTACACAACAACTAATAAAAACGGAAGCTTATTTCTGTAATAATGAATGCTGATTCCACGAGAGACATAAACCGCAGCTTTGAGTATCTTCTGACTTGTACAATTACCTATAAATCAAAACACATCATCTGATTTATTGATATTTATTCGTCTTAATAGCTGCACAACATTAGATGCCGTCATTCTCTAGTGAGGCTCCCCACAGAGTTTACCGGGTCAGCCCTCTCTAACGCCACCTCCGATTGGCTGATGGCTCCCACAGAGGTGAGGCGAGGTGCCGACTCTAGCCAATCAGAGCACGGCTCCGCTCAGCATCGTGCATAGCAACCAGGACGCTGTCGTTAGGGAGAAAAGAAGCCATGGAGGGAGAAAGCTGTGTCAGCGCCACAGACATCTCCGAGGCCTGCTTCAGCCAACTGAAACTGCTGTTTCAGGCTGTTTTTAATTCAACACAGCAGACTATAATGCAGTTTCCTTCTTCTGCTACAGCCTCTGAACTCTTTTGTCGAAACAGGAATCTCACATAATCTCACAACGTCCCGAGTCGATTACATTTCCCATTCAATTCTACATCAATTAGGTTAGGGACGTTTCTGTAACAATACCAGTTTAGCTTGGATATAAAAGAGATTCTCAGAGAACTTCTGCTGTAAAGAAGCAACCCCTGAAATATTATTTTTATAATGCACCAAGGTAATAAGAACCACATTTACATCCATGATGAAAAGGCATCATTTAAACAGGGTTTCCGCACGGTCTTAAAAAGTCTTAAAATGTCTAAAATCAATCAGCTTCCGTGTTATTGGCGTGAGTCTCTTTCAGATTGTACCACAGACATAAAACAACTGTGGGGAAGTGCAAGTTAAGTGATACTGGGCTTGAAAAAACCTGAATTTAGGGCTCAGTTGAAGTTGTGATATAACGTATTTTCCGGAGTATAAGTCGCATCAGTCAAAAAATGCGTCATGAAGAGGAAAAAAACATATATAAGTCGCACTGGACTATAAGTCACATTTATTTAGAAATTTATTTCACAAAATCCAAGACCAAGAACAGACATTTAATCTGGAAAGACAAGTTATTAAACTACACAACAGCAGCCAGAACAAGGGGCTGAATACGGTAGGTGTCCTCTATGTTAACGTAACACATTAACAGTTATTAAACTACCCAACAGCCCCCAGAACAAGGGGCTGAATACGGTAGGTGTCTCTACGTTAACGTAACGTAACGGCACTGTTGACGAGCCTCTCCCAGCAGCACGTTGTTCAAGCACCCATCTGTGGACTCCTTCCTCCAGCTCTGGCCATCTGGATTTCAGCGACTAGCTTTCTTTGTTTTCTTCATTGCAGTAAGACTAACCTTTTCTCCAGTCCCTCACAAGTTTCTCTCTCACTCCAAACTCTCCTTCTGCTGCTCGATTACCGTTTTCGGCTGATGATATGATATGATGTATAACAGCTGTATACTACTATCCCTGTATAGATGATATGATGTATAACAGCTGTATACTACTATCCCTGTATGGATGATATGATGTATAACAGCTGTATACTACTATCCCTGTATGTATGTGATATTATTTCTATCTCTGTTGTCGGTCTGGCTCAGGTTAAACTCTTTGTGAAACATGAACAATGAACGCCCCAGAACTTTCTGTTATTCTGCAGTTTGACAGTCAGTTATAACGGAAAAAGACCATAAATAAACTACTTTAACGTAGATTATCTTTAGGGCTTTATTACGTGGTATCGGATCGGTGCATTAACTCCAGTACTTCCCGATACCAATACCAGCGTTTTAGGCAGTATCGGAGCCGATACCGATACTGGTACCGGTATTGGCTCATCTCTAGTGTGAAGCTCTATTCCCCGACATGCACTCAAATCACTGCTGATAGACGGCCTTTACAGTCGGGCTGTAAACGGGTTCGGGCTTTTAAAAAGCTGTCAGTCAAAATGAACTTGCAAAAACCTGCAGAAACCCTGTTAAAAGGTCCAGTTAGGGATGTCCGATATCAGTTCACTCAAACAAACATGATTTTAACCCAGAGTTACATAAAACAGTCAAGGCAGGTCTTTTATATTTCATGTTCTACCTTTTAAACAAACACAGGGACACAATTCAGGATTTCTGTCTGCATCTGTTGAGTCACACAACAGATTTATTTTTGGCAAAGATGCAGCCAAGACAAGTAGTTGTTCTTGGCAGGCAGACAGTCTGGTAGACAGAAGTAAGAGGACATCCTTTCAGTGTATTTTCTGGCAGAACAGGCAGCCGGCTCTAACAGACGCCTGGAAACCTGAAGCATCAGCATGGTAGAAGCCATCAATCCACATTACACATGGGCCGGTTACTGGTTTCAAGGTACTGTATAGTCACGGTTTGAAAACCACTGATATTTTCCGTTTCTTCAAGGACAGAAAAGGCAGTTTAGAAACCCGTCTCCCTGCCAGTGTGCAACAGTGCGTTTCAAAATAAAATACATTGTGTTCACTGGGAAAAAAAAGTAGTTTTTTACCCAGACATTTCAAGTAATAATACGTCCCTGCGGTGTTTTAAGCCCCCAACGTCGTCTTCCAGGCAGCGCTGCGACCGTCGACATCAAGGCACCTAACCCTAACCTTAACCTTAACCCTAGCCCTAACCATTGCCTAATCCTAGTGCCTTCCAGGCAAATGTAGGGTACATTGATGCACACTCAAATAAGCTGTGCATTGTGGGTATTTTATAGTGGACTATATAGCGAATGAAATTAACCGCAGAGAATTCCAACATAACTACCAAATGGCGAAGACTATACAGTATAGTCCACTATTTCCGTGATAGGGAAGGGTTTTGAACACAGCTACTGTGTATCGGGCAGATTGGGCTAAGGTCCAGCTGAGGTTCTTGTCTGTGTTTTCTTTAAATAGATCCATCCCCGGTGCTTTCAGTTCCCAGTATTCACGTCTGTAAGCTGTGAATGTGAATCCTGGATGCTGCCGGGTTGAAAGGGCTTTACTCAGTAGCTTTCTTTCTTTTTTTTTCTTCTTTTTTTTTATATCTCCCAAGATAAATAAAGCCTGGGAATGAATTATGCAGTGTTCATATTCATCACGGCTGGCTGAGTTCAGTCGGTGTTCAGGGGTTTCCTTTCAGCCGGCCTGCACACAGATGATGAAAGCCTCTTCCTCTGACACACAGAGAGAGAGAGAGAGTACGAATGAGCTATTACACCACCCAAAACGAACTGGACTATGTGACAAAATGCTCCAGGGTACGGTATAAACAGACCGTACAGCTCAGGTGTGAAAGAAACCTAACCTAGCGAACGTCCGACTGTCTCACTATGGAAAACATTTGTTGCAAGTTATAAAACATTTGTCCTCCATCTTTATCCCACCTCACACCCTCTTCTTCTTCCTCTCTCAGAATCGTCTTCTGGGGACCACGAGCTTCGTCTCTTCCCTTCCCACCGCTCCAGTGGTCTTCCTCCACCTCGCCACCCAGAGCGTGACGTGAACCCACAGAACGATGTGGAAAACCTTCCAGAGTCCCACCATCCCCTCCACCATCACCACCACCATCACCTGCACCGTCAGCACGCCGCCAGGTTAGCCAGAGTGATGCCAGCCGCCCTGTTGGAGTCTCAGTTTCGCCAGGAGCCCGGTGGCCAGCGGACCCTCGACCTGCTGGCTCGACCGCATCACGAGGTGCGGCCGGAGCACGCTATGGTCTCTGCACGCCATCTGGTTACCGTGGTGAGTATTCTGTTCCCTAATTGCATGTGAAAAAAGGTAAATGCACAGCAGTCAGTGTCCAAAATTAACTTGTTGACTCACCTGTAGGGTTGGGTATCGTTTGGGTTTTTTCCGATACCGGCGCTAAAACGATACTGTGGGTACGTGATCTGTGCTGCCTGCACGATCCGACATGCGCAAGATGTCCGCGCTACGATACTGCACGCTCTGTTCCACGCTTGCGCACCTTTGCACCGTGGGAATTTCATTCATTTCACAGCGCTCGCAAAGGGGAGTGTGGAGGAAACTGAAGGTTTTGCAGTGACAGAACATGAACATACACCAAAATGGTGTATGTTCATGTAACATGTAACAACTCCTTTATTATTTTGGATTGGCAACCACGTAGACACCTCGTAATGCATAGCGTAAGCTACATTTAAAAACATCACAACATCCCCACACTACACGTCACAAAAATAACAATGTCGCCAAGGCGTAGTACACGGACGTCGATATGCGGTTTTGGATCAATGACAATAAGTACTTAATATAAATATTTTTATAAAACAGACCCGCTGTTAACTGCATAATGATTAACATAAAATGTAATTTAAGGAACGGTATAGATGGACAATAAAAACATCCACAAGATGGGAAATGGGTATTTTACATTAACTTTGAATGCACCACAAGGCTCACCAGTTTCAAGTAAACGCACCATTAAGTCCTGTCTGTTTTTGTTTTTCCAACAAAGACAGGCAGTGGCCATGTAGTGCAGCTAGTTTGTGTCTTTAGCTGCAGACTGTTGTATGTCCCTGTGTTAGAATTCTTCACGGTGAAATACAATCACACGTTAGACGGCATTATTTACCGTGTTTAAGCCAATTACTGGCTTACGGTAGGCCAACGTTACCTGCTGCCAAGTGTAACGTTAGTGTTAACTAGTGTGCAGTGATGTTTCTGTTGCCTCTTCCGTTTCGGAGCATCAGAGAGCAGCGCAGGCATTTGAGTGGCACCGAAATGAGGCACCGAAATCCACGTTTCTATTTGGCGCTTTCCAAGGGTTAATTTCGGACCCTGACTGCAGTCTTAACAACCTCCCTAAGCACACTAATTGATTAGTCGACAAAATCATACGATTGTTAGTCGACTGAGAGTTTCTATAGTTGAGAACAGCCCTGTTGTGATGTAGTAAAAACCCCTCCGCAGCTGGATGAGATGTTTGATGTTTACTTTATTAGCATCGTCAGACTCCTGACGTGGTTTTAAATCTGAGAGCCTCAGTTCGACAAACCAGCGGCTGCAGGCTGCAGGTGAGACGGTTTCTGGTAGCTGCTGTGAGCACACACATGCTGATGCGATCATTTGAGGTCGGAGGTCAGAGCAAACAGACAGTAAGAGACGATGAGGAGGAGCTGCAGACTGCTCTGTAGATACAGCGCCGGAGGAGAGATGCTGCACTCTCTGTTGCCATGGAAACACTAACCGTGTGTGTGTGTGTGTGAGAGAGTGAGACACACTTACCTACACAATGGATGGTTGTATAACTCTTAGATAAACAGCAGCGGCCTTCAGACTGACATTGAGACAGAAACGAGCAGACAGAGACGTGCTGGTTGATAATGAGAGAGAGAGAGAGAGAGAGAGAGACACAGAGAGAGAGAGAGAGAGAGAGAGAGAGAGAGAGAGAGAGATACCGTTACATTGACCTACAAAGGTGGAACAGTGCAGCAGCCAGACGGTGTACAACAAGCACCTCCTGTGAATACTTTGTACCCCATCAACTCCAGACTAATGTTAGCGGAGCATGGCTAACCAACAGACACTTTTAAAAACTTTAACCAACTCTGGTGGGGCAGAGAAAATAACTTGATCCATAGTCTCGGTCGGTCGGTCCATAAAAACCACAGTTTTCGTCCCTAGGAAGTGAAGTGAAGTGTGTGAATGTATGAACGCGGGGATGCATGCATGTACATGGTTGCAGCTATTGCAAATATATATATATATATATATATATATATATATATATATATATATATATATATATATATATATATATATATACACATTTTCTACTGTGTGTGTGTGTGTTTGTTTACCCTGTAAAAATGACTCAATGACAGTTAAAAATGGCAGCATTTTTGGTTGGTTAATGGACACTGTGTCACACAAATGAGGAATAAAAATGGCTCTATTTTCATATTATACTGCAACCGATGAAAATAATTTTGTCGATTCTTTTCTCCATTAATCTTCTTCATAGAAGAATGCTAACATGCTAAACTGAGATAACAAACATGCATTTAGCTCAAAGCACCACTGTGTGTAAGTACAGCTGCTAGCTTAGCTGCAGACTCTTGGTGTTGCTTTAAATTAATAACCAAATTATTGAGCCATATACTTTTTTTACATACTGTTTGTTAAACTTTCAGTCTTGCATCAATTTATATTTGTAATAAATGAACAGTATAGTAATGTCTTGTGTAACGGCAGGCTGTCATTAGCACACAGTGTTCTGTTTAACAGCATCCGAGGTATTAGTAAGTGAGCGTTTGGGACACCGTCTGACTCACAGTGTGCAGACTTTTATTTATAGGAGAAATATATTCAAAATATTAATCATACTGAATGTCTGCACGTCTCAGCTGGGAGGTGTCAGCGCCAACACTCCCACGATCCTCTTAATAGTCTGAGGTGTCGTCCCCACAGATGCATTGTGGGAGGTGGAAGCAATCTGGAGGAAGCTCCGGTGGAAACAAAACACAGACGTGAATGCTGACAGATGGGTTACATGTCTGTGTGTGTGCCTGCCTGTCTGTCTGTCGGTGTGTCTGTCTGTGTGTGTGTGCCTGTCTGTCTGTGTTTTTGTTTCTGTGTGTCTCTGTGTGTCTGTCTGTGTGTGTGTGTCTGTGTCTGTCTGTCTGTCTGTTTTTGTCTCTGTGTCTGTCTGTGTGTGTGTGTGTGTGTGTGTGTGTCTGTGTGTGTGTGTCTCTGTGTGTGTGTCTGTGTGTGTGTGTCTGTGTGTGTGTGTGTCTGTCTGTGTGTCTGTCTGTGTGTGTGTGTGTGTCTCTGTGTGTGTGTCTCTGTGTGTGTGTCTCTGTGTGTGTGTGTGTCTCTGTGTGTCTGTCTTTGTGTGTCTGTCTCTGTGTGTCTGTCTCTGTGTGTCTGTCTTTGTGTGTGTGTGTGTGTGTGTCTGTCTCTGTGTGTCTGTCTGTTTAATGTTTGTTGTTCAGTCTTCAGGGTCCAAGGGCCAATGTACTGAATGTGAAATCGACTGTGTAAAAAACTGTAATTTTGTAAATAATGTGCGTAGTAACAGAGCGTATTTAAGCCTCGCCCCCACTAGAGGGGAAAACAACTCTCGGACTTGTATTGCATGGTTTCCTCCTCAACAATTCCGTCTGCTATATGTTTATTTTCTAGTTTCTTCTCTCCTCTGTGACAGTAAACTGAATATCTTTGAGTTGTGGACACAACAAGACATCTGAGGACGTCATCTTGGGACTTTTGGGAAACACTGACCCACATTTTTCACTATTTTCTGACATTTTAGAGACCAAACAACTGATCCATTCATCCAGAAAATAATCCATAGATAAATCCACAATGAAAATAATCTTAATCTATAATATGTTAGTAGTAGTATATTTCCAGTCAGTCTTTCAACATAATCTAACTGAATAAAATGTGTCGATGGAAGCTGTGAGGCAGAGAGGTTGTTGTGTAAGTCCCAGATGGTACCCAGCCACCTCCCATCTCTGCATCACACCACATGCCTGCAAGACACTACTGTGTGTGTGTGTGTGTGTGTGTGTGTGTGTGTGTGTGTGTGTGTGTGTGAGAGAGCTTCTTGGAGCACGTGCGAGCTGGTTGTGTGTTAGATTGAGCTTGTTTGTTGAAGCATGAAAAACTGAATGCTGCTGAATTCTGTGCTTTGAAATCGTTGTAGAGGTTTGCGTGT
>NC_135871.1:30946469-30968969 GCF_031162955.1 Sander vitreus
ACCATAGGCAGGCTGGGGGAACTCACATTAATGTTAAAAAACCTCATAGAGTGACATTTTCATGCCATGGGACCTTTAAGACAAAAGTTGCTAAAGAAGTTCAGCTACAATCATTAGATCTGAAAACAGACTTTTATGGCGCTTACCCACTGCTAGTACCAGTTCTATTTGACTCGGTGCTCCGTCCTCCTTTTTCCAGATTTAGTACCGCGTCATGCGTGAGGCGAGTGTGGCTGGTCGTCATAGCGACGCCGCGTGACCTAACGCGACACACACACAGAACGCGGAAGGTGTGTGTTGTTGATTCTCATCATGTGGCTGTTTGCCAGAACACAAATGTAGTTTCAAAAGAAGCTGGAGGCAGCAAAAAAAACAAAAACAGGGCTGGCTAAACTATTTAAAAATGGCGGGTTTGTTCAGGACACCCCCGTCTGTCGCTAGCAATGATGACGCAGTGATTAGTGACGTTTCTCTGCAGGTTTTCACGTCACCTTTTGGTATCGCCTCAGCTTGCTTGGAACCTGGACGGAGCTGATACTAAATAAAGTACCTGTTGGCAGGTACCAGGGAACGGAAAAAAACGCCTTTAGTTACATTCATGCTGCACCTAAACCTTATAATGGCGGGAAAACCCTGCCAGAGTTGGAAAGTAAGGAAGTACAATTACTCACGTTACTGTAATTGAGTATTTTTTTTTTGTGTACGTTTAGTTTTTAAAAGTCTTTCACTTTTACTTAAAGTGCTCATATTCAGCTTTTTGGCTTTCCCCCTTTCCTTTATTGTGTTATATATCTTTTTTGTGCATGTTATAGGTTTACAAAGTGAAAAAGCCCAAAGTCCCCCCCAAAGGGACTTACCATCTCCAACAGAAAACACTGTTCACAAACTGCTCCAAACAGCTCTGTTGTAGTCCAGCCTTTACTTCAGAGACAAACGTGGTCACTTTGGAACACACGTTATAATGCTCGCCTAGCTGCTAGCATGGCACACCCTCATACTCTGCTTCTGACTGGCTAGTAGTCCTTACCTAGGTACTGTCAGGGCACGCCCTCATACTCTGCTTCTGACTGGCTAGTAGTCCTTACCTAGGTACTGTCAGGGCACGCCCTCATACTCTGCTTCTGACTGGCTAGTAGTCCTTACCTAGGTACTGTCAGGGCACGCCCTCATACTCTGCTTCTGACTGGCTAGTAGTCCTTACCTAGGTACTGTCAGGACACGCCCTCATACTCTCCTTCTGACTGGCTAGTAGTCCTTACCTAGGTACTGCTCATGTGCGACTCCCAACAAAGATGTTCCAGCAGTGAGAGGTCTCACTCTGTAGCTAAAACAGAGACCTGAACACAGGGTGAAAAGAGGAGCTGCAGCAATGAGCAGTACAACAAAAATATGATGTTTTCTGAAAATTAAACCATGTAAACCTATTCTGATACAACCTCAAAATACTATTATGAACCTGAAAATGAGCATAACATGAGGTCTTTAAGGATGATTTTCCAGAAGTATTGTACTTTGTTACATTTTAAATCACATCAGTTACTGAGTAACAAAAGTAAATAAAAAAGGTTTCTAACGTTGCTTATGCAAAGTATCTGATAACAAACTCAAACTCGGCTTTGTGCCCTTTTCAAATCAGAAAAGACTGCGATTAAGTTAAATAAGATATTAAATAAGTATACATTTAAAACAGTTTTTCTCCCCCTCTTGTGTTAAAAAGTAACTAAGTAACTTTTGCTCTGAGTACATTTTACTTGTACTTAAGTAAACTTCATCAAAGTAATTACACATTTTGTACCCTTTCCACCTCTGTACGTAACGTATAAAGTTCCTCAATTTGAATATATTAAAGTCTCCTGTCTGACCTCTCTCTTCCTAGCTCCGCCCCTGCCCCCGTCGTCAGCAGCAACGACCACGCCCTCTTGGCCAGCGTTGCCCCGTTGACAGCCAATAACGAGCTAAAGCCCTGCCCCTCCCCCTTCAGGATGAAACCTGCCGCAGGATTGCAGGAAAGGTAAGAAGAAGACCCCGCCCTCTGCACATCAGTGTCACTCTGGACACAAAATAACTTTAGTATAACAATCATAATGAAAACTGTATTTAGACATAGTTCAAGAAGCTTTACATGGTTGAGTTAGGAACAATAGATTTCCAGACTGTCACAAAATAATAATAATAATAATAATAATCATCATAATAATGCATTACATTTATATAGCGCTTTAGGTACTCAAAGTCGCTTCATAGAGCAGAATAAAAGATCACAAAGAGGTTCAGTTAGGTGAGTTTTCAGGGCCTTTTTAAAGACGGGCAGGGTGTAGGCCTCGTGTGTGTGTCCTCATCTTATAGTTCAGAAATATCAGCACTCAAAATTGACATTGTGATAATGAAGCTGGTCTCCTCTATAAACAATGTCAGGAACATTTACATTACGGTTCTAATGATCTTCAGATTACATATAAACCGCTGGTTAAAGGACCCCATCAGCCCATTTCCTAGAGACTATGATTTCCTAGAGACTATGATTTCCTAGAGACTATGATTTCCTAGAGACTATGATTTCCTAGAGACTATGATTTCCTAGAGACTATGATTTCCTAGAGACTATGATTTCCTAGAGACTATGATTTCCTAGAGACTATGATTTCCTAGAGACTATGATTTCCTAGAGACTATGATTTCCTAGAGACTATGATTTCCTAGAGACTACTATGATTTCCTAGGGACTATGATTTCCTAGAGACTATGATTTCCTAGAGACTATGATTTCCTAGAGACTATGATTTCCTAGAGACTATGATTTCCTAGAGACTATGATTTCCTAGGGACTATGATTTCCTAGAGACTATGATTTCCTAGAGACTATGATTTTCTAGGGACTATGATTTCCTAGAGACTATGATTTCCTAGGGACTATGATTTTCTAGGGACTATGATTTGTGTGTGCAAGTGTCTTTGCTAGTTTAAGACCGACGAAGTTGTCAGTTTCCCGTCCAGCGCCCACGTGGTTTAAATAGCAAACGCACCTGCGCCCTTCTGTGGCTCATGGGCGTGCTGGTCTTACAGGGAGGTGTGTTCAGGTGCATTCTGGGCGTGCTGGTCTTACAGGGAGGTGTGTTCAGGTGCATTCTGGGCGTGCTGGTCTTACAGGGAGGTGTGTTCAGGTGCATTCTGGGCGTGCTGGTCTTACAGGGAGGTGTGTTCAGGTGCATTCTGGGCGTGCTGGTCTTACAGGGAGGTGTGTTCAGGTGCATTCTGGGCGTGCTGGTCTTACAGGGAGGTGTGTTCAGGTGCATTCTGGGCGTATTGCTATCTTGAGGCAGTGGGAAGTGATGGCGCCATTGACCAACAAAAACCTGGTCTAAAGTCAATAACGCAGCATTTCATTGTTATTTTAACAGAGCATTAGTAAAATGCTCCTAGGCTCGTGCACAGCACGTGCACACTATGCTTGTTACACACACAGGGACGCACAGCAGCACACACACATGCAGAAGATTACAAATAAAAACATTACGGTGCAAATCATAACAGCAATGCTCCAAGGTCCAAACGCGCCTGGCTTTTAAAGGGAATGGGAGATGATCTCTGATTGGTTGATTGCATGTTCCGCCCAAAACACACCTCTGATTAATGAAGACACTAAGGTCAACCCTTTAGAACCATGCGCCCGCCTCACGGACCCTTTTTTTCCACCGTCAAAGTAGCAGAAGTGGATTTGGACACGCCCTAAACACACCTGCACCAGACGCTTAGATGGTTAAAATAGGGCCCTTAAGGTGTGTTGATTGAGTCACAATCCAACTCATGCACTGAGTAACATGCAAGAAAACATTCCACCTTTAAAGTTGTCGGTAGCTGCCGACGGTAGCCTTTGAGCAGCAAAGTGAATCACGTTATTTTCCTCAGTATATAGTTAATTGTTAACTAGTAAAGATGACAAGGCAGCAAAACAGCCTGTCATGTTATAGTCACAGTATCAGGTCAGGTTACTTCATTGGTACCCGTAGGTAAACTAGGTTTACAGTCTAAGAGGCGGGACATCCTTAAAACTTTGTATGCAACACACAAAACATTAAAAGATATAAAAACAGGTAGTAAAACATGGATAAAAAGAATAGAAAACAGTGCATGACCAAATCATTTTACAGTTTGTTTAACAGAGTGATTGCTGCTGGGACAAAACTGTTTTTAAATCTTGTAGTTCTGTAACCAGGAACTCTTAGCCTCCGTCCAGAGGGGAGATACTGGACTTCCCTATTCAGAGGGTATAGGCTATCTTCTTTGATAGCCATAGCTATCTGCTGTAGTTGTTTAGCATACAGGGATGTGGGGGGGGGGGCAGCTGGGACTCACCAGTCAGCTTACTTGACCATTTTACAGTTTGGTTTAGGCGATTGTTGTGCTTGACTGAAACAAACCCAAACCATGCCACTAGGGAGAAAGATATGATGGTTTCAATAAAAGCACGATAGAATAATGTCATCATGGTCTTGTTTATATGAAAATAGTACAATTTTCTCAAACAGTATAGGTGAATAATGAGTGTAAACGTTCCATTGTACTAACATTGATTACATAACCTCTGACTTTCTGTGCGAGTGTTTCTTTATCAGCTCTTGTCCTAACTTTCCCTCTTAAGTAGTTTCATAACGGTAAAGAAAACATCGCTATCTCTGCCTCCGCTCAGTGTCGAGCACTTTAGCCTTTATCTGCTGCTGCCCTGTAACTCTTCCGTCGACCTCGGAGGCCATTTTGTTCTGGTTACATCAGCGTTTAGAGCGAGGGTGTTAAAGTGTGGAGAACACTCTGAAGGTAAGACAAGGAAGGAAGATTTCAGGCTCAGGGTGAGAACGGGATGTTTTTCTTGGTGTCTGTGTCTCTTTGTGTGTGTGTGTGCGTGTGTGTGCGTGTGTGTGTGTGTGTGTGTGTGTGTGTGTGTGTGTGTCCACTCTGGATGGCAGCCAATCAGCAATCAAACGAGTAGGAAGTACCGGCATCCTGGAGAGGAAGCTGGCCAACACGTAGCCAGACGAAGAGGCACACACACACACACACACACACACACACACACACACACACACACACACACACACACACACACACAGAGACACACACACACACACCCGTCGCAGCACACCTTGCCTTTTCTTTAACTGTTACAAATTGACCTTAAACTTCAGTTAGATCAACTTCTTCTTAAAAAAGCGTGAGGGTTATACAAACAGCTATTTCATTGATTTAATAAAATGTTATTGAATTAAAAGTATGTATAAGTATGCATAATAACATTTTTAATTTAAAGCCCACTACACAATGCAACCAAAATGTAATATTAATTAATCTTAATTTAATGTATTTGAATTAGATTTAAATGAAATAAAATGCACTACAAAAATGCAAGCATTTAATCATTTAAGTAAAAAAGAAATTTCATTTTTATTTAATTATAAATCAACGATGGTATTTTCAGACTTTTAACTTTTGTATTTCATAATTTAGCTTCAGTAATTCTGATGGTTTTGATCCCCCCCCCCCCCAGACGTGGCTCTAACGTCTCTCTGGTGTTGGACATGTCGGCTCTCGGCTCTGTGGAGCCCCTCAGCGTTGCTGTGGTAACCCCCAGAGAGGCGGCGGCCAGGGAGTACCTGTTGGCGGCCGGCCGGCCTCTGACGCGGCCGCAGCTCCGCGACATCGTCGTCAACACGCACAAGCTGCACGCCGAGTTCGCCGTAAGTCGTTATAACTCTTGGTTGATTTCACATTATTACATTTAAATGTGAGAGGCAGGGTGGCTTGAATGAGAAACACAAGGTTGCAAGTTCAAATCCTTCCGATTGGCGAGTTGACTCGTATCCTGATTTCCAAACGAGGGTTCCCGGATTTATTTACCCCGAATCAGCTCGTGTTTTTCTTAGAAAAATACCTGTTGGAACCTGGCCTGACGTGGTCGTACTCAGACTCTAGTCAGAATAGGAGTCTGATGCTGCTCCATTGGGATTGTGATTCCAATCAGAGCAACAGATAGACCTACAACCAATCAGAGCAACGGATAGACCTACAACCAATCAGAGCAACGGATAGACCTACAACCAATCAGAGCAACGGATAGACCTACAACCAATGATTGGTCCAAACAGCTCTGGTTCGAGCATAGTTGCTCCACAACGGATCAAGTCCAGACCCAACTTCCCGACCTCAAATGTTGTGGGCGGGGCTAAGCTCGGCTGGCATCCAGGCTAGTTGGAACCAGGGATTTTATGTCATTTTGTGTCGCGTTTAGAAAACTATTGTTCATCCTAAACAAAGACACCTTCACCAAACTCCAAAAACGCCCAATCCCCCAATAGAGTGCTGAAGATGTATTTTTGTAGGTTTGTAAGTTAGCATCGCCCTGGTTCCCTAAATAAAAAGCCAACAGGATTTGTCCATCGGCTTTTGGATTATTGCACAAAATGAGCTCTGTGACAAACAAAGGTTTAGGATACTTACACCTTTTGTTAAGATAATCTTTTACAAATGAACTCCACTTTTAGGATTTTTGAAGCGTAAATGCAATCTCTAGAAGTAAAAAGCTATAAACTGCAGCATTCAGAAGCGAAATACTAAACTCTTACTTTGAAATGCCTTCATTAGGACCTTTCCACCTCAAGTGTACACATTGTAAAACTGTTACTACATAATGTAACAAATAAAAGAATAACAATAAGTTAAATAAACACCATTTTATGATTGGTTATCTGCAATTAATAGTGTATAAAATCATACTTCCAAGTATGTATGCCAAGAAATCCTGTTTTTTTTCCCCCAAGAAGAATTTATTATTTATTATTACGCCTTCACCGTGACCTTAACTTGCTGTGTCTGCTAAGTAATAATAATAATATATAGTAATGATCCACGGGGCTGAGTATCTAACTTCACTAAGTTCTACCAACTACAATGTCAGTGTTCCTGTAGCATTGGTATCGAAAACTGTCACGTATCGGAGACTTGGCATCAAAATCTTTCCCTGTTTAAGTTTTTTTGGGGGGTTTGTCTTGCTCGACGGTGTTTTAAGCCGCCAACGTCGACTTCAAGGCACCTAACCCTAACCGTTGCCTAAAGGCTGTTTTAGGCTCCTGCGTCAACTCCACGCCGTAGCTACGGCGTCGTGATTGCGTTCTGCGTCGAGGTTGAACGCGTTTCTTTGCATTGCGGTGCATTTCACCGCCAGAACGCTGGGGGGGGGGGTTTCCGGAGGGTCAATCGCGAAACTCTGCCATTTCCGACGAAAGCGAGAGAGCCAGTTTATGTTACGTTAACTGCCCACAAAGCACTGCTTGCTGGCGAAGTACTAATTTCAAAACGTTACTGACATATAGACACTTTACAAACGGATAACCCCGTCACTGGAACCAAAATATGTTGGTTTGCAGTTTATTTGCAAAGCTTATGTCAGTGTCAGCATGTTGCTACTCCCCACAAGGCTGCTTGAAACACCGACTATCTACACACAGGACAAATTGACCAATCACAGTCCTCCACGAAGTTCAGAAATTTTTGGAAGTGCGCGTCGAGCTACGGCGGAGGGCTCGGAGAGGGGTCTGCGGGGGTACGCCGTTGTTTTGACGCAGAAGCATGAATCAGCCTTAATCCTAGTGCCTGCCTGGAAGACAACGTTGGGGGCTTAAAACACCAAACACCCTTTTGTCTTCCTCTGAACAGAGAGCCTCAGCACATTTAATATTTGTGATATTGGGCTGTATAAATAAAATTGTCTTGACTTGAAAAAGCGTTCTCAGTTTGTTACGCCTGCTAAAGAAACTGTGTTTTATTTTGGAAAGTTCTTTGTTTTGCGTTTCAGTTTGTCGTATTTTATTAAATGCAAAAAAAACCAAAATGAGATGTTTAAATTCCTACAAACTCCGGTATTGAATAATACCTGAATAATGTCCAGCCCTTCTGATAGTCATTTCAGTTACAGTATTTGGTACCCAACTGGTCAGATTGTCTCTTTACGGTATAAAAATGACAACGTGTGATTGTGGAGTGTGTGTTTGTCAGGTGTCTGTTATCTAACATTCATTTCTTCCATCTCAGGAAATTCCCATGAATTTCATTGATCCCAAAGAGCTCGATGTTCCAAACCACGGCACCAAGAACAGATACAAGACCATACTGCCCAGTGAGTAGTGTGTGTGTGTGTGTGTGTGTGTGTTTGCGTGTGTGTGTGTGTGTCTCCCCTCATCTCTCATTTCCTGTTGAACCAGGAAGTTGTTTTATTATATGGGAGGGGCTCTAGGTCAAAGGCCAACAACCCCAAGGACGAGCTAATATCGCACCTCCCTCTTCCCTGAACACACACACACACGAACGCAAACATGAACAATACGTTTTCCTCAGAGCACATTTTGTTCTCACACAGCCAGCCAAACATTTATCCTGATTAAGACTTTATGTAACATATATATATATATATATATAAACACACACACACACACACACACACACACACACGCACACAAAGATAGTTTTTAGTTCGTGCACTCATGTTTTGGAGAGGGGACATGATTATCAATACAACATTGGAAGGGGGGGGGGGGGGTGCCTGCCTTCCTTCCTTCCTGCCAATCAAGAGAAGGAATGCTCACCTCGAGCTGCTCTCAATCAAACTCCTTCCTGTGTTCAAGTTTCTGTGTCTTTTCTCAAGAGTTCGCTGCTCTGTCCCAGACTGTCTCCAGGACTGAGTCCAGTTTGAGTTTAAGTGTAAGAGGGTCTCGAAACCAAGTCGGGACTGAATTCAATTAGGGCTCAACCCCAAGTCTTAAAGGAGATCAAGACCAAGTCTTAAAGAGGGTCGAGACCCACTCAACACCGGATCTAAAAGAGACTTGAAACCAAGTCTGAAAGACTAGTTCGATAGACAGATACTAAAAGCAGACCCGCATCAATTAAAGACTGAGCTTAAAATGGGCATAAGAATACAGTTAAAAAGACCTTGAAACAAGTCTAAAAGCAGGTCAAGATTAAGTCCAGATTGAGTCAAAAATGGCCACAAGACAACAACATTACGTTACGTTAGTTAGTACGTTAGTATGAAAAAGCTGAAAAAGTTGGAAATTGCCCCAAAGTAGTAAGTAAAGTTTATTTGTATAGCACCTGTCACAGATAAAAATCCCACAGTGCTTCACAATAAAATATAATACAATACAGAATATTTAAATACAAATAGAAATCATCGTAACAAACGTAGAGAGGGAGGCAAGTCATCCCACAGCCTCTAGGAGCCACTGCTGGGAAGGATCGGTCCCCTCTAGGTTTAAAATGAGTGCGGGGAACCACTAATGGCCTCAGACCTAATGACCTCAGACTACAGGGTGGGAGGGTGAAGCTGTATCAAGTCAGAGATGTATGGAGGAAGTTGACCGTGCAGTAAGGACCAGGATTCTATACTGGACTGGTAACCAGTGAAGTGAAGCTAAAACAGGTGGGACGTGTTCTCTTTACAGCCTGGAGACGGTAAAGCTCCTTCTTACTCAAACAGGACCAGGTACCCAAAGAGGTTTGGGTCGGAAAAGGGCTCAAGATCAAATCAAAGACATTTCTGACTTGGTCTTAAACTCTTTTTACACTCTGAGACTAATCCAGTGGATTAAGACTCCAAGAGTACAAAAAACACATAAAGACCAAATCAAGACTAAGTCCCAAATGGAATCCTAAGAAAATGGGAAAAACCTGACGGGATTAAGAGCAGAAACATTAAGATTTGATCAATGAACTGAAATGTAAATGCTGCAAATGTAAATGCCTGATTTAAATCTTTCTTGTCTTTTCTTCTCTTCCTGTTCTCCTTCCCTCCGTCGTTGCCTCCTTCCCCTCGTGTCCTCACCTCCTCTCCTCGCTGTGCGTCCTAGACCCTCATTCCAGAGTGATCCTGAAGTCAAAAAGCTGCAACGACCTGCTGAGCTCCTATATCAATGCTAACTACATACGGGTGGGTAAAACCAGATCAAATATCTCCTAGTTTAGATTATAGACTGTAAAGAAAGGACAGGTCTGAGAAGTGAAGCTCCTTAAAGCTGCATTCTCTGTAATGTCCAGCAGGGGGCGACTCCACCAACAAAACTGACAGCTGTGCACGATGTCGTTTTTGAAAACGGAGAGGTTGAAATGTCCATTTATGAAAACAGCCGGCCACGTGTGAACGTAGCATGGGTCGCCTAAAAATGTCTTGTCATGAGCGTTCGGCCAACCAACCAAGGCTAGCTAGCGTTAGCTGGTAACTTAAGCAAACGTTTGCAGATTTTCTGTTCTGCCGTACATACAGATGAACGGCGGCAGTGTCCAGAGGTCTGTGTTTACCCGCCGGTAAATCTCCGCTGGATGAATCGCTTCAGAAGGGTTGAAAAAAATCTGCAACTCTCACCGTTTAGCGTTTAGCTTAGCACAGCTCCATTGCAACCATAAACGACACTGGCTTGGCTGCGTCACCCTCCCCAGCTCCGCGCTCTCGTCCAAAAATCATCAAACCAAGAGGTCGCCGGCCAAAATGCCAAACTCGAGGCATCAATATGGCAGTCCACATGCCAACGGGTGACGTCACAGATGCTACCCTTTGTTATTTTCACAGACTACGGGACAGACATTAGCAGACTTTTTAGGGCATTTCTTACACCTTTGCTGGTGTTTTTTAGTTTGGAAAGGCTCTCAGTTGTCTCAGTTCTCGTGTGTTCTGTTCACAGTTCGTCTGATTATGACATTTGTTTGTTGAATCGTCTCTAAACCTGAGAACAAGCATCCAGCACACTGACATTATCACATCATCTATCTGGAATGTCAACACGATCACACACACACTCACAAACTCACACTTACACACACAGTGAAAGTATACGTCGGTAATGTCGCTCTCAGACTCGGGTACAATAGACTCTCTTCCTGTCAGGAAGCTCCGCTGAAACAATTTAAACTGTCAGGTCACTTGAGAGAAAACACATTCTTCACCCTACTGTACATACTGACACTGTGTACTAAGTAAGTACTTTTATCGCAGGAAAAGGAAGAGCATGGGGACACAAATATATGAAATATGGAACAGAGTACCACGTCCGGATTAAAACCATCTTATACTGTAATTCTCTACACCTTGTTTGTTTAATGCAAACAGTCTTTTAAAACTCACTTTTATCTTAACTGATGGCATTATTATATGTTTAGTATATATATTATATATATATTAGTATATGTATTATTATATGTTTGGATAATAATAATAATATCTAGACAATATGATGCACAATGAAATAAGAGGAGACGCAGCCTGCGTCAGCATAGTCAAAACCAAATGTGTTGCAAAAAATCTAAGAAGGAAAGAAAACGTCACACTTAAAAAAGATAATTCCATATAAACAACCAAACAAATACCTGCACTGCTAATTAACGATAACATAATGTGTGTTGGAGCTCTCTTAGTGTTGGAAAAAAGTGACATTATGACAGAATTTCTGACGTTATGAAGCCTTCCATTAAACTGCTGACACTGTTTTGTGATTGGCTTCCGTCCTAGGGTTACCTAGGCGACGAGAAGGCGTTCATCGCCACCCAGGGTCCGATGGTGAACACGGTGAACGACTTCTGGCAGATGGCTTGGCAGGAGGAGGCGCCCGTCATCGTCATGATCACCAAACTGAAGGAGAAGAACGAGGTAATCGGACTGACGAGTGTTTAATACATTTTCTATGAAGGATTAAAGTGCTCAGATTCTGCTTTTCCCCTTTATTGTGTTATATATCTTTTTTGTGCATGTTATACGTTTACAAAGTGAAAAAGCCCAAAGTCCCCCCCAAAGGGACTTACCATCTCCAACAGAAAACACTGTTCACAAACTGCTCCAAACAGCTCTATTGTAGTCCAGCCTTTACTTCAGAGACAAACGTGGTCACTTTGGAACACACGTTATAATGCTCGCCTAGCTGCTAGCATGGCACGCCCTCATACTCTGCTTCTGACTGGCTAGTAGTCCTTACCTAGGTACTGTCAGGGCACGCCTTCATACTCTGCTTCTGACTGGCTAGTAGTCCTTACCTAGGTACTGTCAGGGCACGCCCTCATACTCTGCTTCTGACTGGCTAGTAGTCCTTACCTAGGTACTGTCAGGGCACGCCCTCATACTCTGCTTCTGACTGGCTAGTAGTCCTTACCTAGGTACTGTCAGGGCACGCCCTCATACTCTGCTTCTGACTGGCTAGTAGTCCTTACCTAGGTACTGTCAGGACACGCCCTCATACTCTGCTTCTGACTGGTTAGTAGTCCTTTCCTGTCTACTGTCAGGATCCTCATACTCTGCTTCTGACTGGCTAGTAGTCCTTACCTAGGTACTGTCAGGACACGCCCTCATACTCTGATTCTGACTGGCTAGTAGTCCTTACCTAGCTACTGAGCATGTGCGACTCCCAACAAAGATGTTCCAGCAGTGAGAGGTCTCACTCTGTAGCTAAAACAGAGACCTGAACACAGGGTGAAAAGAGGAGCTGCAGCAATGAGCAGTACAACAACAATATGGTGTTTTTTGAAAATTAAACCATGTAAACCTATTCTGATATAACCTCTAAATACAATTATGAACCTGAAAATGAGCATATATGAGGTCTTTAAATAAAGACGAGCAGGAGAGGTGGATGTCGGTGCTGAGGTTGAAGTTAAAGTCTCCATCTGATATTCAGCTGTTTCAAAGCATTGCAGCAACTTATTACATACGTACATGTTGCTGATAGTTAATTTGTTTTATTTTTATTTGACCTTTATTTTAGCAGGAATATTCAGAATCTCTGGCCGAGATAGCAGCAACAGTGACTGATTGGTCCATCGACAGAAGAATAATCCGCAACTATTTTGATAATTGATTAACTGTTGAACACATTTTTCATGCAAAAAATGGCAGAAAATGCTGTCTTCCCCGTCTCAAATATGTAGATTTCTTGTGTTTCTCCGTTTTTTATATCATATTAAACTAAACATCTTTAGGTATTGGACAAAACAAGACATTAAAGGCTCTGACACACCAACCCGATAATCGGCCGTCTGACAGTCTGGCGAGGTCGGTGACTGGAGTCTGTTTGGTGTGTTCTGTGCTGTCGTCCGTCCGAGAGGCCGTCGGCAGTCGGCGTCTCTTCGGTGTGTTACGAGGCACAGAAAAGGCAGTCAGCCCGACTGCCTTTTCTGCCGAAGGTCGGCCGTCGGCTTGGTGTGTCAGAGCCTTTAAAGACGTTGCTTTGGTCTTTGAGGAACTGGAATGGACTATTGTATTAATTAATCTTGAAAACAATCAATAATGAAAGTAATCGTTAGTTGCAGCCCTACGTGAAGCTTGAAGTGTTTCCCCATTATCTCCGTGTGTGTGTCTCTGCAGAAGTGTGTTCTGTATTGGCCGGAGAAGAGGGGAATCTACGGGAAGGTTGAGGTGTTGGTCAACAGCATCAGAGAGTGTGAACACTACACCGCTCGCAGCCTCACACTCAAGGTACACACACATTTATTCATATTTCTACTATTTCTTAAAGCCTTAAAGCTATATAACTGTTTTATATTAATGAATGTCTGTTACATCCAAGCCATCGCCAAATGAGTTGATACAAAGCTACTTAAGGGTTTTCCCTGGGTTTTTTCATGCTCATTTGCATATGAGTGACGTCATCACGCAATTATTTGCATACCATTTTGGGGTTGTCGGTCGCAGCAAGGGACAGATTACTAAGGCAACATTTGGAGGAAGCAGCATGTCCCTAAAATGAGAATAGCTTAAAGCCAGTCCACCTTAAGTCAGTGAGCCTATGCTGAAGTTGTCGCTATCTCCGTGGCGCTAGCCCATTCACGTTAACCAGGAGCAGCTAGCAACCAGGACACGGGAACTTGGCTCGGGTCTTTAGGAGTTCTAGCATTTATTCACCGACAGATAAACTGTGAACAGACTGCGCTGCTACGTTCACAGCTATAACTTTACTGCTACTTCATACTGATCAACAAACACACCTCCCTCTCTCTTTTTCCCTCTCCCTCTCCAGCAAGCACTCATAAACGAGACGGCTGGGGCCGCCGCTGTGTGCGCAACACGCATAGTTTGTGTGTGTGGCTGTGACAGTAGCTAAGTTTCCATCCAATCGTCAACTGAATGATCTGAAGTTCGGTAAAAGAAAGTCATGCGAATAAAGCTGGTGAAAGTGTGTTTCCATCCAACGGCTTTAAAGCGAATAAAAACCTGTTGCGTAATGGCGTCACGTGCTGTTTTGCGATCAATTGGTATATCGAATTGATTTTAGACATCTTAAGGTGTTTCTGTTCATTTTCGCACTGAATCAACAACATTCAAGCAAACATTTGGCGAACATAGTTTTGCTAGACACACTGGATCGCACCATCTACCAACACATGATCAATACTGCACAAGTTGTAATAGAGCTCATGTGCCAGCTGATAGCGACATATCACGCCATGATAAGGAAACAACGACGCTATCAACACGTTGCTATGATGATGCAGATGCGCGTAAACGCCCGACGACAACGGAACAGTTCTGGGAGATCGTGGTTCAGAGACACTTTGGTTGAAGCATTTTCGGATGACCAGGCCAACATTTGACCTGTTGTGTAATTATTTTGGCCCGTCCCTTTCCCCAGATGTCGCAAGCTATCGCCCTCCGGTTCCAACCGAGAAGCGTATCGCCATTGCGCTCCACAAACTGGCTCCATGCGCAGAGTACCGAGTGGTAGGCGAAACCTTTGGAGTCAGCAAAACCACCGTGCACCGGCGTGTTTACGCCGTGTGCAATGCCATACGGATGAGGATGATGCGAAGGTATATATACCTACCTGGAGTGGAGGAGGCGCATGATATCTCGCTGCGTTACTCCAGAGCACACCTTGTGCCACAGGTGTATGACGCAATAGACGGGACTCACGTCCCCATTAGACCCCCTGCTGAAGGCTACAGGGATGTTGTCAATAGAAAGGGCTGGCCATCAGTCGTACTACAGGCTGTGGTAGACGATCGTTGCATCATAAGGGACATTTGTGTCGGCACTCCCTGTAGTGCGTCTCCTCGTTCGTCCACTTCCATCTGCCTTTGTTGACACCCACCATGTGTGCAAACAGAGCGGAAATACTGGGCGGAAATGAACTACAACTTCTTCTTTTTCGTTTTGTGGCAGGTTGCGACCATAAAATGACCTAAAACTTAATCACAATTCATTATTTATTCGGCAAATAACGTTTCCATCATAAGCCGTATATCGATCAAGATAAAATCCGATGAGACTGAACGTATTTCCTTGAGTCTTTCCATAAGGCATTTTTCATTCGATATCACTTAACTCGGATAAAAACGTGGATGGAAACATAGCTACTGTTTCTGCCGCTGTGTGCCGAAGACAACGAGCGGACGCCCGTGCGTCGGCTCAGTGGATGTACTGTATAATAATAACTGTCGGCTTATTGTCCAAATGCTCTCCACATTTTTTTTTTTACGTTCACATGCTTAGGCGGTGCACAAAAACACTTAGCTGCTGCGCCTAAGCCGTAAAATAGCAGGGAAAACGCTGTATCTGCTCCACAAGTGGAAAGGTATGGCTATGTTTACAACATGGTGCAGTCCGCAAAAGCTCAAGTGAGAAAGGAAACAGCAGACGTCAGAGCGAGTCGGGATCAAGTCGGACACAAATCTACCCAGCATGCATTGGGCGGCGATCGGCGGTGAGCGATTCTGCGCAGACCTGGCTCATCTCGAACGTGAATGTTTTTTTAATCCTCCGTGTCCTCCTTGGTTACTAGCAACAGTGTGGAGGGAGGAGGGGTGGGGGTGATCACTAAAGGCTTGCCTCATTACTTATAATTCCTCCTTGGGACGACAGAAACTACACGCTACGAGTCTTTGCTTGTTTGTTTGGAATTCTGATTGAATGTGTTCTTGTGTGTGTGTGTGTGTGTGTGTGTGTGTGTGTGTAGTGTGGGAATCAAACCCGCGTGCTGCAGCATTACTGGTACACGTCGTGGCCCGACCACAAAACCCCCGACTCCACGATGCCGCTGCTGCAGCTGATGGAAGACGTGGAGACGGACAGACGGACGGCGGCCGCCATGGGGCCGGTCATCGTCCACTGCAGGTAAAGAGAGACGCGGAAATGGGAAACTTTTTTTTCTACTACTGCTGTAAACGTTTGAGAAGTAACTCCATTGCCCACGCTCCTTTGCTTGCAGCGCCGGGATTGGCCGGACAGGCTGCTTCATCGCCACGACGATAGGCTGCAGACAGCTGCAGCTGGAGGGAGTGGTGGATGTTCTGAGCATCACCTGCCGGCTCCGAGCCGACAGGTAACATACACACAAATACTTCAACTACTATAGAGAGCCAAAGTCTTCTCCCTCTCCCGTTGGACCTCATTTTGGAAAAAGTATGAGCGGTAGTGAGCGGGGAGAGACAAATAATGATTTGATCCCGTTTGAATTGAGCCATGGATTACACGTATGATGTTTGTCAGTTTAAAAAGATAGTTTTGCAAGTCAAGAAAGTCTCAGTTTGTCGTAAAACTGTTGAAGTATCAGACTGTGAACGTTTGAATTAGAAGGTCTACACACTTCAAAGTCTCTAAGTGACGTCTCTCTGAAGCTATGATGTCTGTGTGTTTGGTACCGGGATGTAACGTTACTCACACGAGCAGCAGCTCCTTCTTTCTCTTCCCGACTGATAAAAATACGCCGGATAAAACCCATCAGGTTAAAGCTCTGACACACCAACCCGATAATCGGCCGTCTGACAGTCTGGCGAGGTCGGTGACTGGAGTCTGTTTGGTGTGTTCTGTGCTGTCGTCCGTCCGAGAGGCCGTCGGCAGTCGGCGTCTCTTCGGTGTGTTACGAGGCACAGAAAAGGCAGTCAGCCCGACTGCCTTTTCTGCCGAAGGTCGGCCGTCGGCTTGGTGTGTCAGAGCCTTTAAAGACGTTGCTTTGGTCTTTGAGGAACTGGAATGGACTATTGTATTAATTAATCTTGAAAATAATCAATAATGAAAGTAATCGTTAGTTGCAGCCCTACGTGAAGCTTGAAGTGTTTCCCCATTATCTCCGTGTGTGTGTCTCTGCAGAAGTGTGTTCTGTATTGGCCGGAGAAGAGGGGAATCTACGGGAACTAACGCCTCTCAAAATCTGACGAAAGTCTTTTAAACTGACCTTTGTCGATCTGAAATGAAGACAGATTCAGCAACTGCACGGCCTATTTCTCTCTTAAAATGTTTTCAGAAGCACGTTTCGGTGAACTATCTTTCAGTAAAATATGACATCGTATTCTGAACGAAGCCGCCATTATGCTCCGTTGTAAAATCCGTGAGCAGCCAGACCCACGTGACACATTCATCCAATCAGCTGCCGGTTTTCATTTTTTTGGCCGACAAGACGTATTATGTCTCGCGCAGAACGTACGCTCAAGTCGGCGTCGCTTCGGTGTGTTCCGAGGCACTTTTTTGACCAACTCGGGGAGGCAGTCGGACTACCTTTTCTGCCGAAGGTTGGCCGTCGGGTTGGTGTGTCAGAGCCTTAAGATAACGTTACATGCTGTTGCGTCTGTAAGCAGTCCAACAAAGTGCTGCTGCGAGGGACTGAACACGGAGAGATGCATAACACACTGTGACGCGCTCGAGAAAGTACTGCAATGATTTATTCCTCCACACGTAAAACACATCTAGTACTGCAGTTACCAAATGTAAAGTTACTCTGGGAGTCGAAATAACTGCGTTAGTGCGGCGGTCATCAGAAAGTGTGTCGCTCCCAGGCGTCCCCCTTCTCTGTCAAAGCCCAAAAAACAGGTGAACAGGTGAAGCAAACACATATGTTATCACTGCCGCTCAAACCGCGATGAAAACGCCCACCACCTACAATATCAGTGCACAATATAATAATCAATAAATAATATCAATGAGACCATAAACAACAAACAATATGTGGCTCCTACACGTGTTGGGGAACAGAGCTAAGCTAGCTAGCTAGCTAGCGAGCAAGGTGACGTATATTGTGCGAGACGAGAGATTCACAGAGCGGTTTCACACGAAACTAAGTGGTACCACGACAAACCTACCACAAACTGAGACTTTCTTCACTCTCGCTAAATTATCTTTTCTATTGACGAACATCTGCAGCCTAATTCATTGTTCAATTAAAACGGGATCAAATAATGACTTAGTTTTTACAAAATAAGGTTGTTTTTTAAGGTTTTCTTCCGCACTACCCCCATTCAAATTGATTGCAAAGTTGTCTTTGACCCTTTTTTTTGATGCTTTTGACCCATTTAACACTCTTTTTGGCGATTTTGACCCTTTTTTTTATGCTTAGAACGCTTTTTTCAATTCCCGTTTCTAAAATGTGAGGATTTCTCTGCATTGAGCACTTTTACTTTTAATACTTTAAGTACATTTTCCTGATGAAACTTCCAGATGAAAATCTTCCTGTTTCATGCGGGCCGTCTGTAATGTAAACGTAGCCTAATGATGTCTCTGTCTGTCTGTGCAGAGGAGGTATGATCCAGACAGGTGAGCAGTACGAGTTCGTCCATCACGCCTTGAGCCTGTACGAGGCCCGCCTATCTGCAGAAACCGGCCAATGAGTGCGCACCACCCCACAGGAGGCGTGGACTTAAAAGCCAGGATGTGTGCTAACATGAAGCGGGTCCTTGTAGCAGGTATGATCTCCGACGTTAGGGAATTCTGGAGGAGGTCTTTGAGTTTGATGGACAACCAATAAGGACTGCTTTGGGCGGAGCCTGCTGAAGGAAAGAGGAAAGGTAAACTTCTGAAAATGGAAAGCATCCGCTCTTCTTCTTCTTCTTCTCTGCTGTTTCTTCGTGTGTTTTTGGCGAGAGGTTCTTCAGAAGAGCTCAAAAGACTCGCTTAACTTCTCTCAACTATCGTGTTTTTAACTACAGTAATTAGACTGTCCTATTACCTCTTTACTGTCATGGAGACTTAGAAATAGTTTGACTGAAAGTGATGGTACGTTGATGAATCACACTGTTGTGTTTCTGATTTTTAAATGATTTTGTATTGTGCTGTTGGCTGTTGGAGAATGACTGTTAGCTGGTTGCAGCTTTTGGTTAAAGCACTACACCTTCCAGCCTCGCTGCTCTTGTGACATCCGCACTCTGTACGTTACTCTGTGATTTGGTCACGGCAAATAAGTTTGCCCTTAAAGGTCCCATGGCATGAAAATGTCACTTTATGAGGTTTTTTAACATTAATATGAGTTCCCCCAGCCTGCCTATGGTCCCCCAGTGGCTAGAAATGGTGATAGGTGTAAACCGAGCCCTGGGTATCCTGCTCTGCCTTTGAGAAAATGAAAGCTCAGATGGGCCGATCTGGAATCTTCCCTTTATGACGTCAAAAGGGGAAAGGTTACCTCCCCTTTCTCTGCTTTGCCCGCCCAGAGAATTTGGCCCCCCCATGAGAAAGAGAGAGAGACATCATGGCTTTCAAACAAGCAAAGTGGCAGTTAGTCAAGGCCACACCCCCCACCCTGCCCCCCCCCCACTCTCCTCCTCAATAGCATTTAAAGCTACAGACACAGAAATGGCACATCCTAAGGAAAGCTCATTGTGGGACTGGCTCTAGTGGCTGTAATTCTGCACCAAGGCTGAATTTCAGGAAAGAGACTTCAGATACAGTATTAGGGGACCACTAAGGTCTATATAAAAGAGACTTCAGATACAGTATTAGGGGACCACTAAGGTCTATATAAAAGAGACTTCAGATACAGTATTAGGGGACAACTAAGGTCTATATAAAAGAGACTTCAGATACAGTATTAGGGGACAACTAAGGCCTATATAAAAGAGACTTCAGATACAGTATTAGGGGACCACTAAGGTCTATATAAAAGAGACTTCAGATACAGTATTAGGGGACCACTAAGGCCTATATAAAAGAGACTTCAGATACAGTATTAGGGGATCACTAAGGCCTATATAAAAGCATCCAAAAAGCAGCATGTCATAGGACCTTTAAAGTGATGCAGATTACTTCATTTGATACCTTTTTTTCACCAACTTCATTCGATACTTTTGAACGTTTTGGTGACTCTGTAAGGCACTGTGCTCAACTTCACGCTGAAGTTGTCGTCTACTAGAACTTAAAGTGTCAGTAAACTTACAGCTCAAGTAACTAAAAAAATTCTAGCTTGCAAATGTTCAAATGCTAGTATTCAATAATAAACACAAAATAACACCAACTGCTGTAGTGCACTTTCACAATCTTTTGATAACAATAAATATAATGCCAATGAAAGAAAACAATCATGTGATCGTGTGAACATTTGATTAATTGCAGAGCAATCCGCCCCGTGATTCAGATCTACTCCAAAACGTAATGGGTTCTTCCTTGGCTCAGGCTTCACCTTTCCACAAAGTTTCATCGGAATCGGGCCGGTAGTTTTTCCGTAATTCTTCTGACAGACACAAAAACGGAACCAAACGCGTGACGGAGGTAACGCTAGTAATCAAATCCAACTTCATAACCTTTGTTTCTACACACTGTGCCATTTTCACAAGATGTACGTTTTGTCCGCTGCTCGGTAACTTACAGAGAGCCCGAAAGTCACAAAAGGTTTAAACTCCAGCCAGAGATCACAAGCTAATATCTAACAAACCAATGTAATGACAAACGTAGTGCAGCAATCTCCGTAGAGGCTAATTCTAGCTTTATTAGTTCAGTGTTAATCCGTGTGCTTCAGTGTCAATAAATGGATGCTAACCTATAAGCTTATGCTATTATTAGCCCGTTATGCTAATGCAATATTTTGTTAAAACTAATTAAATCTAGTATTCCACTGCTAAACCATGCTCGCAAAAGAATAATTTCTTTGTTACAGCAATTCTTTTTATACTTTCCAACACGTAAGACTCCCATGAGGCTTTGACTGCAGTCTAAGAATTATGAAAGATGTAGTTTTCAAGTGCTCACAAAATAATTGTTGTTTTATCTTCGTTAAAGCAAAACTAAAGAACCTTTCTGCTTTGGTCCCCCTACAGGCTGGAAGCGGAATTGTCCATTACTGCTGTCGTAATGTCTCATCATGTCCCATCATGTCCCATCATGTCCCATTATGTCCCATCATGTCCCATCATGTCCCATCATGTCCCATTATGTGTCATCATGTCCCATCATGTCCCATCATGTCTCATCATGTCTCATCATGTCTCATCATGTCTCATCATGTCCCATCATGTCTCATCATGTCTCATCATGTCTCATCATGTCCCATCATGTCTCATCATGTCCCATTATGTCCCATTATGTCCCATCATGTCCCATCATGTCTCATCATGTGTCATGTCCCATCATGTCCCATCATGTGTCATCATGTGTCATCATGTCTCATCATGTCTCATCATGTCTCATCATGTCCCATCATGTCTCATCATGTCTCATCATGTCTCATCATGTCCCATCATGTCTCATCATGTCCCATTATGTCCCATTATGTCTCAATCGAACTACAGCTCCGCTCCCCGATGTGGCAAACAGTGCCGGTCAACCTGTAACGAGTTGATGAACCACTGAAATGATTTTGGAAACATTATTTTAAGGTACATTATTTTAGTGTAAGTTTTCCAGATTGGGTAGCAGATCTGTAGTTCGAATGAGACATAAGAATAACGGTAATGGACAGTTTTGCTTCCAACCTGTAGGGGGACCGAAGCGGAAAAGTTCTTTAGTGTTGCTTTAAAATGATCTTAGAATATGAAGTCAATGGACTCACCTTCGTGTTAAAACGTATAGAAATACCAATGGATCAAATCTAGGGCTGCAACTATTGATTATTTTCATTGTCGGTTAATCTGTTGATTATTTTCTCGATTAATTGATTAGTTGTTTAGTCTCTAAAATGTCAGAAAATGGTGAAAAATGTAGATCAGTGTTTCCCAAAAAGCCCAAGATGACGTCCTCAAATGTCTTGTTTTGGCCACAACTCAAAGATCTTCAGTTTACTGTCAGAGAGGAGAGAAGAAACTAGAAGATATTCACATTTAACACGCTGACATCAGAGAAGTTTTACTTGTTTTCATGAGATAAATAGTTGCAGATTAATTTATTGGTTGACAATAGGGGGGGTACGGTTCATGAAAAAACATCCGAACCGTTCGCTTTCGCTTGACTCGGTTCGGAGCGTGTGTGTGTCTCACGGTCCGTCAGTCCACCGTTAACGTGCAGTAGCCTCTTCCTGCCGTAGTGGCCACTTTATACACCCATGTTAAAACACTTACTGGAAACGACGAGGGGGATGAGCGTGACGAAGGCAACACATGGCAGCTGATTGGACGAACGCGTCACGTGGGTCTGGCTGCTCCCGAATTTCAAAACAGACTCTAATGGCGTCTCGTTCTGAATACGATCTCGTATTTTCTGACATTTTCAGCGAGAAATAGGCCATACAGTTGCTGAATCTGTCTGTTTTTTTGATCGACAAAGGTCAGTTTCAAAGATTTTCGTCAGAT
>NC_135871.1:30973969-30991469 GCF_031162955.1 Sander vitreus
ACTCAGAGCTTTGTTCAGATATCACTAGCAGCCTGATTTATACAACATTTTATTCATAAAAACATGCAGAAAATTGATTTTTTTTAAATGGCTGTTAGCTGTTAATCCCCTCTGTAAAATGTCAACTAAATGAAACAAGAAGTTTGAACCTGGCTTTATCCAATCTTCACGTTTCTGCTCTGGAAATGTAATGTATGCAAATGAGGCATTAACTTATTCATTCTAAACATACAACTTAAAGTGATCATGTTATGCTCATTTTCAGGTTCATAATTGCATTTAGAGATTATATCAGAATAGGTTTACATGGTTTAATTTTCAGAAAACATATTTTTGTAGTACTGCACATTGCTGCAGCTCCTCTTTTCACCCTGTGTTCAGGTCTCTGTTTTAGCTACAGAGTGAGACCTCTCACTGCTGGAACATCTTTGTTGGGAGTCGCACATGCTCATTAGCTAGGTAAGGACTACTAGCCAGTCAGAAGCAGAGTATGAGGGCGTGCCCTGACAGTACCTAGGTAAGGACTACTAGCCAGTCAGAAGCAGAGTATGAGGGCGTGCCCTGACAGTACCTAGGTAAGGACTACTAGCCAGTCAGAAGCAGAGTATGAGGGCGTGCTATGCTAGCAGCTAGGCGAGCATTATAACGTGTGTTCCAAAGTGACCACGTTTGTCTCTGAAGTAAAGGCTGGACTACAACAGAGCTGTTTGGAGCAGTTTCTGAACAGTGTTTTCTGTTGGAGATGGTAAGTCCCTTTGGGGGGGACTTTGGGCTTTTTCACTTTGTAAACCTATAACATGCACAAAAAAGATATATAACACAATAAAGGAAAGGGGAAAAGCCAAAAAGCATTTTAAGAGAAACTATAATACATGTAGTTTTTGTAGTTATTTTTAGCCTATTCATCTAAACTGTATTTTCTGTCCTTGAAGACTCCTTAAGAAACAGCTCATACAGCAGCGACGGTGTGACGGAGAATTGTAGTGGTTTGAAACCGTGACTTTTTAAAACTGTGGTATACCTTGAAACCGGTGAACAGTGCATGCCTACTGTTTTATGCTTCTTTAGAACCATATTAGCAAATGAAAAGCCAAAGCAAAATAAGGATTTAACGTTTATTTTAGTCAAGTTTATGTACACAAAGATATAAAGGTACATACAATAGATTGGTAAAAACAAGGTATTCCAGTGCAGGAGGGGGGAAAAAAGCATAAAAGGCTTATTCAGAGTCTGAAAAAAACATGTAAAACATAATTCCTCTACAAAAAATAGACAAAAAACAAAGAAACAGGTAAACATAATAGACAAAATGTATATATATCCCCCCAAAAAATACAAAAAAAGATGAAGCAGACAAAAATACAAGCCCATAGAGTCGGATAATATACAATTATTGTGAAGCCAAGAAACGGTTGAAGCCGATCAAAAGACGACGCTGTCATGAAAAGAAGGAGACGTTTAAACTTTAAACTCCACAACGGTGTCGTCTCGGTGGGAACAAATCAAACGCTCTGCGTCTCTATTTATAACGCGTACCTCTGCTGTGAGCGCGGCTAGGTGCGCTGCTGTTATTTATAGCCTCCATCCCGGCTGGTTATAGTCGCGTCTTTGCACTGACTCACAGAGCTGTTGGCTCGATTGAGGAAGTCCGTTAGTGACTCCCGGCCTCCACACTATAGAGTCTGACCGACAGACAGACAGACAGGAAGAGAGACAGACGGCTGAGAGTGAGACAGGCAGGGAGTCCAGAGGAAAAGGACTGTTTGAAGTCTGAGTTGAGGACGCACATGAGACGAGAGAAGAGGCGCCGGACAACGGAGATGAGATTAATGGGAAAAAAGACAGTTGTCAAATAGGGATTGAGTTTTTCTAAGAGACATTTTGAACTAGTTTTCCAGAAGGACTCTCTGCACGCTGAAGACAGAAAAAGAGGACTATTTTCTGCCTTGAAGACGCAGGATTATGGTGCAGTTGGTTCTGTCTGAGGATCTGAAGGAGGATCAAAATGCTGAAATGTAAAGTTGACCCAGGTTCTCTGTGCTTCCCCTCGCTGCTGCTGCTGCTGCTGCTCCGGGTGAGTCTGCTCCCGTGACCCATTTTCAGAAAGTTTCTACATCAGAACATTTAGGTTTTACCCTAAATGCCATTTTTTCATTGGTATTTTTTGACAGTGACATTTATTTGTTTGTTTGTTTTGTCATTACCTTTACTTAAAACAATTCAACGACCACCGTAGTCCGTCATTAGTTACATACTGTGTACTTCCGTAGCCGAATATTAACTCATATTTGTATACGTTTCAGCAGGTATTACGCAAAATATCATCATTGTCTTTTAAATGTACCGTCATACATAGGAATTAGGAATTCAGGCTGAGACTGAAAATCTGAAACGATGCATTTAGTTTGAGGGGAAACGAGATATTTCTCTCTGAGAAGTTGTGTTGAAATGAAGAGATATTTTTCTTATCGTATCAAGAAATGTTTGTCTTCATAACCGAAACATCTTAGTCATTCTTGTTCAGTCAGAAAGATCAAGATGATTTAAAAGTGCTTTATTTTTTTATTTTATTTAATTGGTGTATTTGACAAGGACCATGCATATGTATGAACATTGATGTATTAAAAAAACACCATGTAAGTATGCCAGAATTAGTAAAAAATAACTACTTTTCATCTGCACTCCCTAGGCAGGTGACATAGGACTAACATAGAGACAGCCAGCAGTCATACAGCCCATTCACTATACATTAAGAAAGGTACACATAGTGGTGACATATACATTGACAAAACACAACAAAAATACATGATGACAAAGACATTATTTACTCTATACTGCATTCATATACAGTGGAAGTGTCTGGGTGATGAAATGTGTAGCCAGGAGACAGACAGACAGACAGACAGTGACATAGACAGACAGTGAGACAGACAGTGACACAGACAGACAGACAGACAGACAGTGAGACAGACAGACGTTGAAGATTACGTAACCCTTGTGTTGTCTTTGGGTCAAATTTGACCTGTTTATAAGTTTTCTATATCAGAAATATGTTTTTTTTTCAACCAAATTGCCCCAGAATAACTTGGATGCATGCATGTATGGAAGCCATGCAACATTCTCCGCAGGTCAAATGAATGATTACTTCCATTGAAACTGTTTTATTCAATTTTCATAGCATTTGAAAAACTTCAAAATAAAAAAAAGAAGGTTTTAAAACAGTTTTCTGACTCTAAACCGTCTGTGATCCCCTCAACATCCTCTTAACTTATAGATTAGTTTAAATAATTCATAATTTAGTGGCCGGGTTGGCCCAGCGGGTAGAGCAGGCGCACATATACTGAGAGGTAGAGAGACGCAGAAGGTCCAGGGTTGGAATCCGACATGTGACGATTTCCTGCGTGTCTTCTCTCTCTCTCTCTCTCTCTCTCTCTCTGTCTCCTCCCTCTCTCTCTCTCTCTCTTTCTCTCTCTCTGTCTCTCTCTCTCTCTCTCTGTCTCTCTGTCTCTCTCTCTCCCCCCTCTCTCTCCGTCTCTCTCTCTCTCTTTCTCTCTCTCTGTCTCTCTCTCTCTCTCTCTCTCTCTCTCTCTCTCTCCTCTCTCTCTCTCTCTCTCTGTCTCTGTCTCTCTCTCTCTGTCTCTGTCTCCCTCTCTCTCTCTCTCTCTCTCTCTCTGTCTCTCTCTCGCTCCCTCTCTCTCTCTCTCTCTCTCTCTCTCTCTCTCTCTCTCTCTCTCTCTCTCTCTGTCTCTCTCTCTCCCTCTCTCTCTCTCCCTCTCTCTCTCTCTCTCTCTCTCTCTCTCTCTCTCTCTCTCTCTCTCTCTCTCTCCCTCTCTCTCTCCCTCTCTCTCTCTCTCTCTCTCTCCCTCTCTCTCTCTGTCTCTCTCTCGCTCCCTCTCTCTCTCTCTCTCTCTCTCTCTCTCCCTCTCTCTCTCCCTCCCCTTTCTCACCTAGCTGTCCTATCAAATAAAGGTGGAAAATCCCCCCCAAAAAAAGAATCTTCAAAAAAAAATGTGCTTTATTGACCATGAATAAGTAAAAGTGTTGAAAAAAGTGACAAAAAAGTGTCAAAAGCATAGAAATAAGCAAGTCAAGGGCAGAACAGGCATCACTCTGATCCAATGAGAAAGCTCATTTCCATTCAAACCAACAAAGCCAAATGGTCAGAGCAGCAGTGTACCTTCGGCATGCGAGCTCTCCCGTCTGCACTCTCCTCCCAGCGAGCTGCGACATTCGTTCCAATTTTTCTGGCACTTTTTTTGGCGTTTTTTTTAAAATAATGTTTTTATAAATTTTTTAAACACGTTTTTTGGCGTTTTTTTCCAATGTATTTTTTTGTCACTTTTTTTGTCACTTTTTTTAACAAGTTTTTGTCACATTTGATTAATGCTGGCCTGGTGTGCGCCAAACCAAAAAGACCAGAAACTGCAATTACACGAGACTACAGCAGGATTTAGCAGATTCACCGACTTTGAGACACAAACATTTTGTACAATTAATTAAGAAGAAATTGAATTAAATACAAAACTTAAATACAAAACTGCATTTATATGGCAACACTATAAGAGACAGAAAAATAAAAAGGCAATTAAGACTAGTTTTGTGTTTGAATAGTTTCTCATGGACCGATAATACTTTGAGTCTCAGTTTTTTCAGAATAAAAGCTCTGATAAAGCCTGTGTAATCTACCGGCTCAGCAGTAAACAGCAGACAGACACAGTTAGATATCACATCTAACTGTGAGATCAGTCTCAGAGATCAGTCTCGCCTCGCCAGACCTACAGTATCTCCGGCAATGGACTATCTGGCTAACCCACAGATGCATTCTGGGAGAGGGATAGAAAAGGACGCTCTGGGTTGTTTGCATTTCTTTAAACCTCCATTGTGTAATGTTTTGAGTTGATTCTTAGCAAAAAAAACTTTGTTCTTTCACAAATATGTGCTCATTCATGTGTAATTACTTCCACCAACTAATCAAAGTATTCTCTTAGCGTAGAATCTGACATTTAGAATCATTCACAATACATACGAGCGAGTCGCTGGAATGACGGCAGCCATGTAGCGCCTCCATCTTTATTATACATTAACCAAAGAGGGACATACCTCCATCTTTATGATACATTAACCAAAGAGAGACATACCTCCACCTTTATAATACATTAACCAAAGAGGGACATACCTCCACCTTTATGATACATTAACCAAAGAGGGACATACCTCCATCTTTATGATACATTAACCAAAGAGGGACATACCTCCATCTTTATTATACATTAACCAAAGAGGGACATACCTCCATCTTTATAATACATTAACCAAAGAGAGACATACCTCCATCTTTATAATACATTAACCAAAGAGAGACATACCTCCATCTTTATAATACATTAACCAAAGAGAGACATACCTCCATCTTTATAATACATTAACCAAAGAGAGACATACCTCCACCTTTTATAATACATTAACCAAAGAGGGACATACCTCCACCTTTATGATACATTAACCAAAGAGGGACATACCTCCACCTTTATGATACATTAACCAAAGACAGGCAAAGCAACAAGACCAAAGTTAATATTGGAGTGGCTAGAACAGCTGCGTGTAAACAATGGAGATACTAAGAGATCATTTTGGGTTCGGCCACTGTAGGAGGAAGGGCTAGAAAGTAATATTCAGTTGGTTATCATATACAATTTTACCGCTAGATGGGAGAAATTCTTACACAATGGAGCTTTAAACCAATCACAATCGTCCTGGGCGGCGCTAAGCTCCGGACCCAGCGACGGTGGCTCTGCTAAATAGTCTCAGGAAGGAACTTGTTTTGGTGGAACATTTGTAGCCTCGTGAGACCGTCCTGATCTCGCGAGCTATCTGGCGGAGTCAGGTTAGTGATAGACAGATGGTTTATCCAATCAGCTAACCAGTATTTTCGCCCCTTCCCAAAAGTTCTACAACGGAAAGTTCCCAGATGGATATGCCGTGCAAATCCATCTGGTGGAGTCAGGTTACAACATTTGCACCCCGCAAAAGAAAACTCCTCATCCAATATTAAATGAAGTTAACTGTTGACACAATACAGTAACGTGAGCTATTTAAATGAGCTGATACATGGTTAAACCTCATTATCTCTTACCAGTGTATCTCCGTGTGTACTTCGTCCACAACAATCTCACCAATCAGTCCCCAAACGTCCCAGTTAGAGAGGAAATGCCCTAAACATATTCTTTGTAAATCTTTACAACATTCCCTGAAAGAACCGAGCAGACCCGCCTTGTTGCTCCGTCCTAATTTTCTTCAGAACTTGACATTTTTAGCGTGTAGCCAAACGAACGAGAACGGAGTTTGAGAACAGCAACGCACAGAGAGAGGAACATCCTGCGATTATCCTGGAAATGAACTGTCGTCGATCCAGACTACAACTATGAAAACAAGATATGAAAACAAACATATTGTTCACTGCTTTATCTAACTGTTTTCGGTGTCTTGTTTCCCCGTCAGGATGTGAGCAGTGCAGCTCCCGCAGAGTCCCAGTCCGTCCCGTGTAACATCTCGGTGTCTGAACCCGTATCCGGCCTGGACTCCATCTCGCTGACCGTGAACACGCCCGGATGGAACTGCTCCTTCACCGTGACGTCTCCAGACGCCGGAGCAGACGGCGCCGAGTGTACAGCAAGGAGAAACGAAGGAGAGGAGGAGATAGAGACTAATGACATCAAAGGAGAGGAGGAGGTGAAGGAGGAGATGGGAACTAACTACCTGAGAACTAACCAGCTAGGAGTGGAGGACGGAGGGAACAAGGAGCTAGGAGGTGTTTTCACCTGCGTGCTGGAGCAGTTGGAGCCAGGAACCGCCTATCTGCTGCACATCCAGTCCCAGAGAGACGAGGAGACGGCAAACATCACCCTGCACACCAGTAAGTCCTCACTCAGTCCAGACATGTACTGTACTACACAATACACTCGGTCGGTGACTCGTCATAGCTGGGGGCGTGGCCTGGGGATAACATAGCGTTAAAGGAACACGCCGTCTTATTGGGACTGTGTCTTATTCCCCGTATCCCCCAGAGTTAGATAAGTCCAGACATACCCTTCTCATCTCCGTGCGTGTCGTAACTCTGTCTGACGCCCCCACCGCTAGCCTAGTTTAGCACAGATCCTGGAGGTAACTGGCTCCATCTAGCCTAGCTTAGCACAGATCCTGGAGGTAACCGGCTCCATCTAGCCTAGCTTAGCACAGATCCTGGAGGTAACTAGCTCCAACTAGCCTAGCTTAGCACAGATCCTGAGGTAACTGGCTCCATCTAGCCTAGCTTAGCACAGATCCTGGAGGTAACTGGTTCCATCTAACCTAGCTTAGCACAGATCCTGGAGGTAACTGGCTCCATCTAGCCTAGCTTAGCACAGATCCTGGAGGTAACTGGCTCCATCTAGCCTAGCTAGCACAGATCCTGGAGGTAACTGGCTCCATCTAGCCTAGTTTAGCACAGATCCTGGAGGTAACTGGCTCCATCTAGCCTAGCTTAGCACAGATCCTGGAGGTAACCGGCTCCAACTAGCCTACTGCTCCCAATAAGTGACAAAATAACGCCAACATGTTCCTATTTACATGTTGTGATTTGTAGAGTCACGGCGTGCAGTGTTGTGCCTGAACACGTTCATGAACTCGTTCATATGAGCTGAACGTACTGTATTACAGCCTGATGAACGTCACAGTGAACTCGGTCATTCTGGTGTCTGTGAACGGCACGCTCTCTCAGTTTAACTTCGTTCAACAGGGTGCCAGATTTCTATAGAGCCTTCCAGGCGAAAACCCGGCTAAAACACGCCGTAAACAGGCCTTAATATGTAGCGGAAAAAAACACCCAATCTTGCAACACCAGCCACACCAGTCCCATCCACAGCAGACCTGAAACGGCACGTTGAACTGAAGCACCCGGCTGGCCTTTCAAGGTATGTGCAAGCAAATAAAAAAATCAAAAGACAGTCAAGACAGATCCTCGACCCAAATCCCATTAACTGCGTACAGTAGCGGCTCTGTTGTCACTGATAAAATAATTTCTGTCTGTGGTTCTATATGGGCTGTGGCAATCATTTTTGAAAAATAATAGCTCGCAGCAACATATGGAAATAAAGAACTATGTAGTAGTAGAACTAAGTATGAACTATGAACTAGTTCATGTAGAAAGTGAACTTTCCCAACACTGACAGCGTGTACACATAACAAGGTCATGAGACACAGCCATCTTCTAACCGTATATATATATATATATATATATATACTGGGAACTATATTCTCAGAAGACGAAGCACTGCTACTTGGGCGGAGTGATTATTACTCCAACTCTGAGCGAACGCCAGGCGAACTCTCTGCTCCTCACCACGGGGCTTCTCAGGCGCTGCGAGCAAATCACTCCGCCCAAGTAGCATGCAAAGAACGCACGCAAGTATGTAAACAATGCCGTTCGCGTACGCATTGTTAAAAAGCTCGTATAATGCGGCCTTTGCGATACATCCAGGGTTTCCCCCACAAAAGTTGTTTAGCCCGGTGTCACAGACTGATGTAGAGCCCTATAGTGCCACATACACATAAATGCAACATACACATGAATGTAGCAGGAATATTCATCCAGAAACATCAGGTAGAAGAGGAACAACGCTGACAGGGAACACTTTAATGTAACATACAGACTTTTACTGCAGTAAGATGGCGTATTTTCACAGCGTGGTATTTAATACTTGTACTGCAGCAAAGGATCTGAGTACTTGTTCCATCACTGATGTATAAAAACGGCTACACCCACCTGTAACAACCTGAAGGTTACGTGTTTGCAGAAGTCCGGAGCTTTTACACCCTGAAAACAATATTTAGCCAAATAACCTATTGTTTCCATCTCCTCTGACCTCTCGTCTTTTGAAGTAAAAGAACACGGCACGACCTCTTTGTCTTTGTGTGTGTGTGTGTGTGTGTGTGTGTGTGTGTGTGTGTTCTAGAGTGAATGTCATGTAGCTTCCCCTCTCCTTATTGTGTGATTAGTTACAGGAACCAAAGCCCTGCTGGGAGAGAGTGATAGAGCTTAAGTATGCATGTGCGTGTGTGTGTGTATGTGTGTGTGTGAGATTGTGTGCGTGTGTTGTGCGTCCATGCTGGCGGGCACCCAGCACAGAAGTTGGACCCTTAGTGTGTATTTCCATCGTGGGCAGAGCACAGGGTTCAGCCATTTCCTGCCTCCATTGTTTCTTTGTTCTGTGGGAAGCACTGGGAAAGGGCGTGAGGGTGTGTGTGTGTTTGTGTATATTTATGTGTGTGTGTGTGTGTGTGTGTGTGTGTGTGTGTGTGTGTGTGTGTGTGTGTGTTTGGAGGAAAGCGGGTGTAACTGCTGGGTGCAGTGTACTGTCGAGTCCCGACAGTAACCTTCTCAGCAATGCCAAACACTTGTTGCTGTTGTGTTTGTGGTCTCTTATCTTCAGAGGCACTCCAACTGTTACATCCACCGACCCTTTAGTGTTCACACAGACTCTGCTCGTTGGTTTTCACGTGTTTTCAACTCTTCGCGTCGCCGTCACAAGTGTCCACAGCGTCCTCAAACCCTTTAAAACACCAAAGTCACACAATAACACAAACTAACTAACGATGGAGGCAGCGGTAGAGCAGCAACTCCCGTGTCCTGCAAAAGGTAAAATGTCTGTTTTTGTCAAAGGAGTCTGGTGGCTTTGAAGAGAGCAGAGATAACGGCTTCAGTTCCCCGTCGTAAAGGGCTGTCTGACAGATCTGATAGATAGATAGATAGATAGATAGATAAATGGATAGGTGGACAGATAGACAGACAGATAGATAGATAGACAGATAGATAGATACTGTATTGATTGAAGGGGAAATTTAAGGTCCCAGTAGCTTAAAGACATCACACACAACATACACATACATCATAAACAGGATGATAAAGTAACAAATCCACATGAATAATATGGACAATAAAAGAAAAGAAACTAAATAATAAATCCACATGAATGTACTATAAGGGATGTGTAAGCATGAGAGGCTTGCAGTGACAGGGCAGGGACTGACCCTGGGATTCAGTCTGCATGGTGAGGTGCTCTATGAGAGGGTGTGTGTCATGGTGGTAGTGAAAATAAGTCCAATAGTGCAAGTAAAAAGTCTAGAGACCAGCATTAAATATGGACAATATAAGAGAACAATGTAGACATATTAATATAAAAACTATAGCTGTGCAAGGATAGTGTTCTAAAAAAAGAGACAGCATTATATGGGCATTATAAGGGAAGAAAGTAGACAGTAGGCTAGACACAAATCAACAGTCAGTATTAGTGACTGAAGTCCATCTATAAAATTGTGGATCATTTCCCTTCAAAGTCATAAACATAAAAATAGAAACATCAACAGAGCACTTGTTGTTTGTTTGTCTCGGTGTGGCACTCGGTGGGCAGAGCTGTGGCCGCCCGATAATATTGTTCGACCTCAGTTTGAAGCACAAGTGGCGACACGGCGGCACACACACACACACACACACACACACACACACACACACACAGACAGGCATTGTGGGAAAAACACAAAATTTAGGAAGCAGGGAGCTCTAGACAGGCGGATAACTTTAGGAGAAGCAGGGGAGTGGGGCTCCCACAGTGCTCCCACTTTGATGACAAGGACACAGGTTGAAGCGATGGATCCTTTTCCGGCTGAAACCTTCCTGCAGCGTGACTGAACCTCACGTTCAAAACAGATACATCATCTTAAAGGAAGAGTCCCACTGTTTCAGGACACAGTTTGTACATTGTCTTTGTGCAAAAGCTCGGCTAAATTCAGAGATGATACTGATATCCATCCTTTCATCTGACTGTGTGTGTGTGTGTGTGTGTGTGTGTGTGTGTGTGTGTGTGTGTGTGTGTGTGTGTGTGTGTTGTATCATCAGGGCCGTCAACGGTGAGCGGCCTGGCGGTGACCTCCAGCAGCTGCAGCAGCCTGGGCCTTTCCTGGCAGGCCGGCCCAGGCAGGACGGAGCGCTTCAAGCTTCAGCTGTGGGATCAAACAGGTACGTCTGTCGTGTTTTTAACCTAAACAAGAAGAACTTTATATCACAACTGGTATATAACTGGACATGGTGGCGAACTGTCACATTTACGTCTTCTCCCAAAGACAGTGACTAAGTATACATGCACATGATATTCCGTAATATCCTTTATTCTGAAAAAAAAAAAAACAATATTCTGACTAAGCCGTTTGCACGGCTAATGAAAGTGAATATTCCACTAATATTCCTGTTTACATGCAGCCGTGCGAAATAGGCGGACTTGTTATACCGTGCGAACACACCCTCCCTCTTTCATTTCTTCAACCAGCTTCTTGGAAAGGTCGTCTCATATCCAAAAGCCTGTTGATATCCAAGTTTTTCATAATGTTTAAAAGTAGCTGTGTTTCTCTTCATGATGTCTAATACGAAAATGGTCCTCGATGCTTGGATGAGACCAATACAACTCTTTGTTTCTTTTCCCTAATTTTCTCTGAGTTTCTTAAAGGGGTGGTTCAGACCTTTGGACATAGGACCTCATTTCCATGTTAGCCAGTGTGTTATGTGTCAGTGGAGACCGTTTTCAACACGTTTCATCCAGTCCTTCCAGTTGCAGAGTTCGCTGGTGCTAGGCTAGCGCAAGTCAAACAGTATCTGCTAGCCTGCCATTAAAAACAGTCCAAAATCACGACACATACATGCATTTTTATTTCTTCCCACCACTAATATATACATATTACTGCAGAAAATATAGACATAAAATGACTGCGGGAAGAATATACAGAAACATCGTTGCAGAAATGTATAAGAAGAAAGGTACATGATGGCACAAATATGACAGAAAATACATACCTTTAGTATGAGATGATTTCCCCTATAAAGACACTAAGTACCATCGTCTCGTCATTCAGCCCCAAAACTTCTGATAGTCGTCGATAAAGCTTTGATGATTTCTGCACCTGGTCTCCGATGTAGATCTTCCTCAACTGTTCGAATAAGCTGAGCATGGCCAGCTCACAGCACACTTAACAAAAATACCACCACTGCTGACAGACTCAGATTATTATTCTAAGTGTCTGACAACATTATGGATAGGATCCCTACAGAGATAGACCTTTTAGTTAAAGAGGAAGATCCTTTTAGTTTAACAAAATCACCGTCACCAAACTCCACCAGACTCCATGTAAATAATCAGGACTTTTATCATCGTAAAACACACTTCATTCAAAGTCGACAGAAACTAAATAAAACTACCAAAAGCCGTCTTGGTTCATCTTTCCACTGTTCCAACAATCAGTCAAGACAATCAAATCCTCTGGTTTGGTTGAAATAATTCACCCATTTACGGTCTTACCCACTCCACAGTACACCCGAGGCAAATAAATGTTAACGCCAGACTATCGATGTAAATGTCTGTGTTGATAGAATAATGTTAGAAATAAAACTACCCTTGCATCACAATGATCGCATTACATTTTGAGGGACTAGTTTCTCAGCAGCGGCTGTAGCACTGCGCCGAAAAGTAAACAGAGTAGCGCACTACAGTCGGGACACCCAGTAGTAGTAGTAGTAGTAGTAGTAGTAGCCAAGTACATTGGTATTAAAGCATTGGATTGGAAACTAAGGACTAGGCAACATGGTGATTCAGTGTGCATTTAGAAATTGTAAAAATAAATGCTACAAATGGGCACCAACAAGTTTCCACAAATGTCCATTGGAAGATCTAGAAAGGAACCAACTGAGGCTTCTGCAACTGGAAGGACTGGATGAAACGTGTTGAAAACGGTCTCCACTGCCACATAACACACTGGCTAACGTGGAAATGAGGTCCTATGTCCAAAAGTCTGAACCACCCCTTTAACTTCTTTCTTTCTTTCCTTCCTCTGTGTCTCCTTATTGTCCCGTGTTTTCAATTGCTTCAGTTGCTTTCTTTCTTAATCTGATTTGAAAATTTTATAATCACCCCCAAAAAAATCCCCAAAACTCTACTGTTCTTTACAAATACTTTTAATGCCACATTTTCTAGACTTTTATTTTGGTAAAAGAGTACTTCCTGTATTAATAGATGAGAAAATAAAAGGGATTATAAGGGTAATCTTGTTGTGTCTGCAGGTCTGCTGAGGAACGAGACGTTAGAGAGCACGGCGACGCAACACACGCTCCTCGACCTGGCGCCGGGGCGACTGTACAACGTTACCGTGGTGACGGAGGCTGGCGGGCTGCAGAACGGCCAGACGGTGGCGGCTCAGACAGGTACAGAGAAAGGAAGAAAACAGGAAGTAAAGGAAATCGATAAGGAAATGAATCTAAAATCTCTTTTGCAGCTCCCGCCGCCGTCTCCAACCTCACCGCTGACTACAACAACAGCACCAGCTTGCTGTTGTCATGGCAACGCCCAGCGGGCGACCTGGACGCGCTCGTCGCCACCGTCTCGACCAATGGCACGAGCCGCTGGGAGACGACGCTTCCGCCGGACGCCACGGAGGTCGCCGTCGACCAGCTGACTCCCGGCTCGGCCTATCGGGTCGCGGTGACGTCTAGGAGCGGCAAGCTGACGAGCCAATCAGAAATCACCGTCAGGACAGGTGAGGTTCTTTTCTTTAGAAAAGATACATAGATACAGCTACGGCTGGAAGGGATACAGCTACGGCTGTAAGGGATACAGCTACGGCCTAGAAGGGATACAGCTACGGCTGGAAGGGATACAGCTATGGCCTGGAAGGGATACAGCTATGGCCTAGAAGGGATACAGCTACGGCCTAGAAGGGATACAGCTACGGCTAGAAGGGATACAGCTACGGCCTAAAAGGGATACAGCTACGGCTAGAAGGGATACAGCTACGGCCTAGAAGGGATACAGCTACGGCTGGAAGGTATACAGCTACGGCTGGAAGGGATACAGCTACGGCTGTAAGGGATACAGCTACGGCCTAGAAGGGATACAGCTACGGCTGGAAGGTATACAGCTACGGCTAGAAGGGATACAGCTACGGCTGGTTGAATCCAAACCACGATGTTGTTCCTAAACTTTACTGTCGTCGCCGTAGCTAACCTCTTTTCATCTCTCTTTCTTTTTCATTGTTTTTATTTCTTCATCCTTTGTATCTCGTCTCCAGCTCCGGCGGCAGCGTCCCTCCTCTCCCTGTCTCCCTCCCCCTCCGACGGCGGCCTCTTCCTGTCTTGGTCGCCCCCTGCTGGTCGCTGGGAGAGCTACACGCTGCTCCTGTTTGACGGGTCGCAGCTGTTAGTCAGCGCCACTCCGGAGCGAGAGGCGGCGAACTTCAGCTTCCCCGGGACGGCACTAACGCCTGGGAGGCTGTACAGAGCTGTGCTAAGAGTGGAGAGCGGAGGACTGACGGCTGAGAGCAGCTGTGAAGGAGCAACAGGTCAGACTACTGCAGGAATATACAACATCATATCATGTTTTGCTGGAAACAGACATGGGGCCCTATCGGAGCGAAGTACAAAGCCTGACGCGAAGTGTCTCTGCTATTTTAAGACCGTCCAGCACCCACGTCGTTTAAACAGCAAACGCACCTGCGCCCATCTGTGGCCCATGGGCATGCTGGTCTTACAGGGAGGTGTGTTCAGGTGCATTCAGGCGCCAAAACCTGAGTCAATAACGCAGCATTTCATTGTTATTTTAACAGAGCATTAGTAAAATGCTCCTAGGCTCGTGCACAGCGCGTGCACACTATGCTTGTTACACACACAGGGACGCACAGCAGCACACACACATGCAGAAGATTACAAATAAAAACATTACGGTGCAAATCCTCCATCATAACAGCAATGCTCCAAGGTCCAAACGCGCCTGGCTTTTAAAGGGAATGGGAGATGATCTCTGATTGGTTTATTGCATGTTACGCCCAAAACACACCTCTGATTAATGAAGACACTAAGGTCAACCCTTTAGAACCATGCGCCCAGCACACGGACCCTTTTTTCCGCCGTCAAAGTAGCAAAAGTGGATTTGGACACGCCCTAAACACACCTGCACCAGGCGCTTCACGCCGTGACCTCAGATCATTAAAATAGGGCCCATGATGTAGTCACCGGTACCATAGAAACAGAAAATATTTAGGTCAATCATTGGTAAAAATAATAAATACAAAATATTGATTCTGGGGAAAAAATAAATCACGACACATACGTGAATTTTTTATTTCTTCCCACCACTAATATATACATATTACTGCAGAAAATATAGACATAAAATGATGGGAAGAATATACAGAAACATCGTTGCATAAATGTATGGTTTGGTGTATGGTATGTACACTCTGGTTTGGTTGAAATAAACCCTTAATTCACCCATTTACATGTGGAGATATGCTGGCTCTATACGCGCTAAAAGTCCTGATTATTTACATGGAGTCTGGTGGAGATATGCTGGCTCTATACACGCTAAAAGTCCTGATTATTTACATGGAGTCTGGTGGAGATATGCTGGCTCTATACGCGCTAAAAGTCCTGATTATTTACATAGAGTCTGGTGGAGATATGCTGGCTCTATACACGCTAAAAGTCCTGATTATTTACATAGAGTCTGGTGGAGATATGCTGGCTCTATACACGCTAAAAGTCCTGATTATTTACATGGAGTCTGGTGGAGATATGCTGGCTCTATACACGCTAAAAGTCCTGATTATTTACATGGAGTCTGGTGGAAATATGCTGGCTCTATACACGCTAAAAGTCCTGATTATTTACATGGAGTCTGGTGGAGTTTGGTGATGGTGATTTCGGGGCTGTTTCATGTTAAACTAAAAGGATCTTCCTCTTTAACTAAAAGGTCTATCTCTGTAGGGATCCTTTCATAATGTTGTCAGACACTTAGAATAATAATCTGAGTCTGTCAGCGGCAACAACAGAACTTTTAGTGGACGGAAACTGAAACATTTGTCGTGTAGGGTTACATTGCAGCCCGGTTCACGGCTGTCAGTAAAAGCTTTCTCGCTTAAAACTGGACCAGTTTCAAAGATATTTGTTCACATTAGTCACTGAGACACCAATGCCTGGGAAAATAGAGAAAAATACAGAAATTACCCTTTAAAACTCACAGAGCTGAACCTGAACTAGAGTTTAGATTCTCTGCCCGAGCCCGAGCCTGAACTTGAAGATATTCCAATCCTTTCTATCCTTGATCAAGCATTTGTGTTTTTTTAATCATTACTTCATTAGCCTTATTCAGTGGGGAGAAAGCTCTGGCTCTCCAGCTCCTCCCGTAGCTCTGGGTGGAGGTCCTGACCTGACCTGAGTGGGAGGTAAACTGGGCTACATCGCGTCTCCCCCCTCTGCAGCACTGTTGTCGGCCAATTAGGTGATGGAGACCAGAAAGTCTCCTATATGGTTCCAGGGCTTTGATTCTGTTGCTGCCTTGATCTGTTCCCCTCACTATTCAGCTGAGGGAGATATGGGTCGAGGTTTTTTTTACGTTTCTTCATTCGGATCCATTTGCGATCCGTTCTGAATAAACTAACAGCAGTTTACATGCTTCGTCCTTGTTGCATTATTCATTAAAGGTCCAGTCACTGGACCTTTAAGGAACAACTAAACACGCTACACACTGGACTCCAGTGTGTAGCGTGTTTAGTTGTTCATTATCAAAATCTGTGTTGCCCGTTCACAAACGTGTCCTTTTTCATGAATATTTACCTCCACCATCAATTCCCAGGATTCCTTTTGGCTCCAAATGTTACATTTGCGTTTGCATGAACTGGGGTAGACGCTCCATATTCATGCTCCATCTTGAGATACGTTAGCCGGTAAGAAACATACAGGACATACTGCTCCACCTGTGTGTGTGTGTGTGTGTGTGTGTGTGTGTGTAAGGGACATACAGGACATACTGCTCCACCTGTGTGTGTGTGTGTAAGGGACATACAGGACATACTGCTCCACCCGTGTGTGTGTGTGTGTGTGTGTGTGTAAGGGACATACAGGACATACTGCTCCACCTGTGTGTGTGTGTGTGTGTGTGTGTGTGTGTGTGTGTGTGTGTGTGTGTGTGTGTGTGTGTAAGGGACATACAGGACATACTGCTCCACCTGTGTGTGTGTGTGTGTGTGTGTGTGTGTGTGTGTGTGTGTGTGAGGGACATACAGGACATACTGCTCCACCTTTCACGTTTTCTTTGTCACATGATGAACTCCCAGCTGCTGCTAATGCTGCTAACGGGTATCGTAGCTTCCCGGCCCCCGGCACGTTTGAAGAAGGAAACATGGAGGACCACACGTATTCAAAATCCTAATTTCAGGAACAGGAGTCTTCTTCTTCTTCCAGGAAAATAAAAAGGAGATTGAAAAGAGCAAGAGACCGGCTTTTTGAGGCGTGAAGGCTACCGTAGCTGTGATACGTACTTTGAACTGCGTGGCGCGTGAGAGTTGATTGATATATATGATCTCAACGCTAGATGGGAGATATTCCCACACATTGGACATTTAAGATCAGTCTAAACAGATTTCTGTAGTT
>NC_135871.1:30993969-31011469 GCF_031162955.1 Sander vitreus
TTTTAGTTTAACATGAAACAGCCCCGAAATCACCATCACCAAACTCCACCAGACTCCATGTAAATAATCAGGACTTTTAGCGCGTATAGAGCCAGCATATCTCCACCAGACTCCATGTAAATAATCAGGACTTTTAGCGCGTATAGAGCCAGCATATCTCCACCAGACTCCATGTAAATAATCAGGACTTTTAGCGCGTATAGAGCCAGCATATCTCCACCAGACTCCATGTAAATAATCAGGACTTTTAGCATGTATAGAGCCAGCATATCTCCACATGTAAATGGGTGAATTAAGGGTTTATTTCAACCAAACCAGAGTGGTGATTGTTGGAACAGTGGAAAGATGAACCAAGACGGCTTTTGGTAGTTTTTTTTAGTTTCTGTCCACTTTGAATGAAGTGTGTTTAACGATGATAAAATCACTGATTATTTACATGGAGTCTGGTGGGTTTGGTGATGGGGATTTCGGGGCTGTTTCATGTTAAACTAAAATGATCTTACTCTTTAACTCTGTAGGGATCCTTTCATAATGTTGTCAGACACTTAGAATAATAATCTGAGTCTGTCAGCGGCAACAACAGAACTTTTAGTGGACGGAAAATGAAGGTGAGCAGTTGCCCGTTAACGTATACTGGACCAATTTTAAAGATTGTTGTTCCCATCGGTCACTTAGACACAAAAACATGACACAATTGGTTGAAAAATACCAAACTTACCCTTTAAATAAAACCATGTGAGTGGGTTTAGAAAGGAAATCAGTCTTTTGGTAAAACTGCTCATAAACAGCTTAAACTGGGTCAAATGTTTAAAAAGTTGAACCAGAATACATCGACTCTGATTTTGATGTCTGTCTGTCTGTCTGTCTCTACATGATGTGTTTTAAAATGAATGTTGTGCGTGTTCAGTGTCGTGGTTCAGAACTACAGCGTGCCGGTCAGTTCTTCCTCTCTGCTGGTCGCTGGTTTGACTCCCGGCGCCCTCTACCGGCTGCAGGCCGCCGCCGTCAGCGGGAGGCTGCACTCTGCAAGCACCAGTCTGGAGGCACGCACCGGTGAGTTACTCCAAGTTACAGTTCAGATTCAAACTGCCGCTATTATTACTGATATTGTAATTATTATCTCTAATCTAGCGTAATCTCTCTAGCGTTATAGTTCATGTAGTCCATGTCCACGACGTTCAACTCCCGGGATTCCGCCTGATGTCATTCTTTTCGGCCAGATGTCCGACTCCGTGATGCTAAATATGTCTTTTAGATGTGTAACTATCAAATGTTAACAGAAGAAAATATAAATTTTTCATTCATCTATCCACACAAGGTTCACTACACTTTCAAACGAGGCCACGCCCGGGCGCCTGGTTAGCTCACCTGGTAGAGCGGGCGCCCATATACGGAGGTTAACTCCTCGACGCAGCGGCCGCGGGTTTGACTCCGACCTGCGGCCCTTTTCTGGATGTCATTCCTCTTCTCTCTCCCCTTTCAAGTCTAAGCTGTCCTATCCAAATAAAGGCCTAAAATGCCCAAAAAAATAAAATAAAAACGAGGCCACGCCCCTTTAGGAGACAGGAAGTGTGGACTGTTTCAGACCATTGCCGCTGCTTGAAATGTGCTAGATTTTAGAGGATCTTTGGTTATTATAATAATAATAATAGTTTGCTACCAGTGTCCATATCTACCCGACAGTTTGTTTATATCCATGACGTTCCGCTTCCGGGAAAGCTCCGGTGGATGGATGTCCGTCCCCTTCCTCTGTCTCTGTGTTGGCCTTCTAACCTCCGGTGGATTTGTGAGGACTATGGTTAACTGCTCCTCAGATCTCTGCAGGGTAAATCCAGACAGCTAGCTAGACTATCTGTCCAATCTGAGTTTTCTGTTGCACGACTAAAACTACTTTTGAACGTCCACATGTTCCACCAAAACAAGCTCCTTCCTGAGACTATTTAGCAGAGGCACCGTGGCTCCGTCCGGAGCTTAGCGCCGCCCAAGACGATTGTGATTGGTTTAAAGCAGTGGTTCTCAAATAGGGGTACGTGTCCCCCTAGGGGTATTTTGGAGGACTGTAGGGGGTACGTGAGATTTTGACTGTTTTTCAGTTACAAGGCTGTAGTTACTTCTACTGTCTTGTTTACGTTACGATTCAACAGACAAACAGAGCCAAATTCAGTACTATCTGAACCTTTAACAAACATTTAAAGGTCCACAGGTTAACGTTTGTTTGTGTGTGTTTGTGTGTGTGTGTGTGTGAGAGAGTGATTAAAAGTTCATTATGCGATAACATCAGAGAGTTTTTAGAACAATAGCTGAAATACCAAAAAGGAGTTTTGGAAATGTTCCACACACACAGAGACACTCCCAGTGCTCTGCTCAAAGGCTTCCTGCACACACACACACACACACACACACACACACACACACACACACACACACACACACACACACACATAGACATTCCTGCTCAAAGCGCCTATTGTGGTCCCACAAAATGTCCCAGTTATTTTTAGCACTCTGTGTGTGTGTGTGTGTGTGTGTGTGTGTGTGTGTGTGTGTGTGCGCGCGCGCATGTATGTGTGTGTGTGTGTGTGTGTGTGCGCGCGCGCGCATGTATGTGTGTGTGTGTGTGTGTGTGTGTGTGTGTGCGTGCGTGTGTGTGTCCCTTTCAACCAATCGGCATTCAGGTTTACGAAAACAAAAACAAGCCCCGCCCCCAGCCCCCCTCCGATGACCTCCAATTAGTCGATACATAGAACTGAAGACACACTGGTTAGATGAACATTTTGGGAAACACTCAGTTTATCAGATGGACATCAGTCTCACGTCAGGACGTGGTTAGCTTAGCTTAGCATAAAGCGACTGGAAGCAACAGGGAACCAGCTAACTGGGAACATCTCTAAGTTATTAACATGTCTGTTTTTTTCCACTTTAGTTTTTATTGATGATTTCAACATTTAGAAACATAAACACCCACAGGTGATAATTAAATACACAAACTGAGCTAACATCACCCTCTGCTGGATAAACTAACGTTGAACATCTTTGGAAACATCACGATGTTTGACTTACCATTTCATTTTTTTTTTTTCCTCTGTCCTGTTTTCCCTTCAGCCCCGGCGTCGGTCTCCGAGGTCACCGTCACTAACGGCGGGCGGTCGGACGCTCTGCAGGTGTCGTGGCGCCCGGCGGTGGGTGTGGTGGACAGCTACCTGGTCCGCCTTCAGGACGGGAGTCGGAACGTCCACACGCTGGCCGTGTCCCGCTCCTCGCCGTCCGAGTGCTCCTTCAGCTCGCTGGTCGCCGGCCGCCTGTACTCGGTCATCATAGTGACAAGGAGCGGCAGCCTGGAGAACGCCACCGCCGTTCAAGCACGGACACGTAAGGATGTCAGGGTGTACTCCAGAGAAGTTGTTAGGCTGTTAGGCTCAATGGCATGTCAGTGTTTTCCCTGGCTTTGTGGAAGACTTAGGTGTGCGTATCTAGCGAGGGGTTTAGACGTCCTTCCTCAAGAAAATGTTTTTAAAGTGCTCATATTCTGCTTTTTGGCTTTCCCCCTTTCCTTTATTGTGTTATATATCTTTTTTGTGCATGTTATAGGTTTACAAAGTGAAAAAGCCCAAAGTCCCCCCCAGAGGGACTTACCATCTCCAACAGAAAACACTGTTCACAAACTGCTCCAAACAGCTCTATTGTAGTCCAGCCTTTACTTCAGAGACAAACGTGGTCACTTTGGAACACACGTTATAATGCTCGCCTAGCTGCTAGCATAGCACGCCCTCATACTCTGCTTCTGACTGGCTAGTAGTCCTTACCTAGGTACTGTCAGGGCACGCCCTCATGCTCTGCTTCTGACTGGCTAGTAGTCCTTACCTAGCTACTGTCAGGACACGTCCTCATACTCTGCTTCTGACTGGCTAGTAGTCCTTACCTAGGTACTGTCAGGGCACGCCCTCATACTCTGCTTCTGACTGGCTAGTAGTCCTTACCTAGCTACTGTCAGGACACGCCCTCATACTCTGCTTCTGACTGGCTAGTAGTCCTTACCTAGCTACTGTCAGGACACGCCCTCATGCTCTGCTTCTGGTCATTCAGAGACTGATGGCAGTGTTAATGTAGAGCCAAATAGTTTCTGTGATAACAGAATCATGGACAAAATTGCGAAATTGAGACTTTAAAAAAAGCTATAAGACAGATTCCATAAAGCTGTACATTAAGTCAGTGCTAAAAGATAACCGTCCTTTGCAGCGGCCTGGGTTCGAGTCCGACCTGTGGCCCTTTGCTGCGTGTCATCCCCCATCTCTCTCCCCAACACTCTCCCACCTCTCTCCTGTCTGTCCACTATCACTATCTAATAAAGGGAAAAAATGCTACATTTCTTAAACCTGAAGTCACATAAATAATACATATACACTAAGTGCAGAGTGATGATTTAAAACATGTTTGTTTCTGATATTTGTCTCGCAGAGCCGGCCACTGTGCAAGACCCGACAGCTGTCCACTCGGCGAGAGACGACTTCCTCAAAGTGAGTTTGTCATGGCTGAAGACACTGCAGGTTAACAGGGAAAACATTTGAACTAACAGATATCAGCATGAAACATCCCCAGCTGATTACGGACATTAAAGGTCCTATGACATGCTGCTTTTGGGATGCTTTTATATAGACCTTAGTGGTCCCCTAATACTGTATCTGAAGTCTCTTTTATATAGACCTTAGTGGTCCCCTAATACTGTATCTGAAGTCTCTTTTATATAGACCTTAGTGGTCCCCTAATACTGTATCTGAAGTCTCTTTTATATAGGCCTTAGTGGTCCCCTAATACTGTATCTGAAGTCTCTTTTATATAGACCTTAGTGGTCCCCTAATACTGTATCTGAAGTCTCTTTTATATAGGCCTTAGTGGTCCCCTAATACTGTATCTGAAGTCTCTTTTATATAGACCTTAGTGGTCCCCTAATACTGTATCTGAAGTCTCTTTTATATAGACCTTAGTGGTCCCCTAATACTGTATCTGAAGTCTCTTTTATATAGACCTTAGTGGTCCCCTAATACTGTATCTGAAGTCTCTTTTATATAGGCCTTAGTGATGACCCCAATGCGTCATCAAATATTAAGGAAACATGCTAAGTTGAAATACTATCTTTTCTGACAACAATGCTAATGCCAGTATTTTCTCCTTTTGAAATTTCGGTTCCGTGACGGATTTTCTGTTTGTGTTTTGGTGTTTGTTGGTATCATCTGCCCAGTTTGTCAGCCAGGCCGGGTTGCCAGATATATCTGTAAAAACGTAAACCCAGCGCGCTACACCCTGGTCTCCATAATGTCCTTTAAAAGCTGTAGTAGTATTTATATTTGTTAAATCTGTATTTTATGTAGAATCATGAGTAGATTTCTCCTGTTGTGTGTTCAGGTGTACTGGCGTCACGCAACTGGAGATCTGGACCGCTACGTTGTTCTGATCCGTTACAACAACAGCGTGCTGCAGAACAAGAGCGTCTCCGCCGCACACAACGAGTGCGTCTTCTCGTCTCTGTCGCCGGGGAGACTCTACACCGTCACAGTGGAAACCTGGAGCGGGGACTACGTCAGCAGCGTCTCCACTGACGGACGCACCTGTGAGTCGAAAAACCAAGGAGAACAAATATGTTTATTTCATAGACTACAAAAAATAATGGACCAAGCTTCCAGGTCTGGAAAGTGAAGGCAACGCTGGAGCTCCTTTAAGCCGCATTCTCTGTAACTTCCAGCAGGGGGCGACTCCACCGGCTCCAAAAAGAAGTCTGTTTTTATAGAAGTCTCTGAGAAAATGAGCCTACTTCTCACTTGATTTGTTACCTCAGTAAACATTTTCATAAGGGGTTTATGGTCTCAATCGCTAGTTTCAAGTCTTCTTCAACACAGCATGATGTTCATTTGGTAAATGATGCTCCCATTTATTTTAAAACAGACGATAAAGCAGGGGATGCTTTAGGACCTGTCAGTCAGGACAGAGGCTTAGCGATGCTAACCATGCTAACACTGGGGACAGTAAAATAGACCTCAGCTTGTTTTTGGCTCTTGTCCGTGTTTTCATCTTAAACTTTGACCCTCTCACTGGGTGTTTTCACTTCAGCAAAGTTAACTGGGACATTTGGTCACCTAAAAACGTCTTGTCCAACCAAGGGCGTGAATCTGGGCTCAACATTGGGGGGGGTTGAGATCTCCACTTTTGAGCAAAATAGAAATTTTGAATGTCAAACACTTCATTTTTTCTGCATTCTGGTGAATTTTTCTGCAACAATTTATAACCTTTTCTGCATCAAGTTATGGTGCAAAAGACTTTATTTGTGTAAAGGGAATTATAATAGGTTTTTGGGGTTGGTTGCACTGGCCAGTTTTGATCACTGGGGGTGTAAATTACGCCTATGTGTTCAACATTCAGTAGCACCTTGCCAGCAAAGGCTAGCTAGCGTTAGCTGGTAACTTGAGGGAAAGTTTGCAGGTTTTCTGTTCTGTCGTACATGCAGATGAACGTCTGCGTCTCCAGTAACCAGAGGTTTACCTGCTAGTAAATCTCGGCCTGATGACTCGTTAGAAGGGTTGAAAATCAACAACTCTCCCTCTTTAGCGTTTAGCTTAGTGCGGCGCCATTGCAACCATAAACAACACTGGCTTGGCTTGCGTCATCCTCCCCAGCTCCGCACTCTCGTCACAAATTGTCACGTCTGGTTTAAAAAAAAAAAGGACGGCGAACGCAAGGCTTCAAAACGTCAGTCCACAAACCAACGGCTGACGTCACTGCTGCTACATCTATGATCTATTTAAATATATATCTTATTGATTATGTTGAGTTCAAGTTTTGTTTGTCCTGCAGTTCCGGCAGCTGTTGGAAATCTGTCGCTGGACAACGCAGGAACAGGTGATCTGACCGTCAGCTGGAGCCCCGCCCCTGGAGACGTGGACCACTATGAGGTGTGTGTTACTCTCAAGACTTATGGGACATTTATTGCATCGCGAACTATTCTGTGTGTCCATCTGACTCATTTCTGCTTTAGCTATTATGCTGTATGTAGGAGCGTCATGTTACACGCGTTTACTGATGAACTCTTTGGATGTTGAAGACCTTTCCTTTAATCTAATGAGAAACATTTCTGTCCTCCTAGTCTCCCTACTCCACCGATGTGTTCTGGGATAGGAGAAAAGCTCTCTGGGTTGTTTGCAGTTCTTTAAACCAATCACAATCGTCTTGGGCGGCGCTAAGCTCCAGACGCAGCGATGGTGGCTCTGCAAAATAGTCTTGGGAATAGGGTTGGGTATCGTTTGGGTTTTTTCCAATACCAGTGCTAAAACGATGCCTGAACCGATACTTAAAAAATAGGCTATTTTACAATAACTTTGAATGCACCATGAGGCTTACTAGTTTCAAGTGAACTGTCTGTGAATGTCTGTTTTGTTTTTCCGACAATGACAGCAGCACACTGCTTAACGTCCCGCTGTTGGAATCCTCTACAGTGAAATACAGTCACACTTTACACCGTTTAGATGTCAGCATTTTAACCGTGTTTAATCCAGCTGCTAGCTAACAGTAGGCTAGCGTTACCTGCTTATTCTTAAACATATTCTTTGTACATCTTTACAGTCATTCCCTGAAAGAACCGAGCAGGCCTGCCTTGTTGCACCATCCAAATGTTCTTCAAAACTTTTCAGCGTGCAGCTCGCTAGATCGGAGTTTGAGAACGGCGACACACAGAGAGAGGAAGGGTTGAGCTTTCAGGCATTTATCCTGGAAATGTGCTCCTGTTGATCCAGAACATAACCGCACTAGTCTATATCCACGATGTTCCACTTCCGGGATTGCTGCGGTGCCGCCAGAAATTCCGGCGGATGTCCCTCATTTTCGGCCGGATGTCCGTCCCCTTCCTCTTTCTCTGTGTTGGCGTTCTAAACGCTGGATTTGTGAGGACTATGGTTAACTGCTCCTCAGATCTCTGCAGGGTAAATCCAGACAGCTAGCTAGACTATCTGTCCAATCTCAGTTTCCTGTTGCACGACTAAAACTACTTTTGAACGTCCACATGTTCCACCAGAACAACTTCCTTCCTGAGACTATTTAGCAGAGGCACCGTGGCTCCGTCTGGAGCTTAGCCCCGCCCAAGATGATTGTGATTGGTTTAAAGAAATGCCAATAAACCAGAGCACGTTTTTCTCCCATCCAGGAATGCTGTGTGTACTAGCCAGACCTTCCTCCGCAGCGCTGTGGAGGAAGGTCTGGCAATGCGAGACTATATCGGCACTAACGATGTCGGCTGTGACGATCTCTGCTGCCTAGAGCTGGGCAACATATCAATATTATATTGATATCGTGATATGAGACTAGATATTGTCTATGATTTTGGATATCGTAATATCGTGACATGACATAAGTGTCGTCTTTTCCTGGTTTTAAAGGCTGCGTTACAGTAAAGTGATGTTATTTTCTGAACTTACCAGACTGTTCCAGCTGTTCTATTATTTGCCTTTTCACCACTTAGACATTATGTCCACATTACTGATGATTATTTATCTAAAATCTAAGTGTGAAGATATTTTCTTAAAGCACCAATAGTCAGCCCTAGAATATCGCTGCAATATCGATATCGAGGTATTTGGTCAAGAATATCGTGATATCTGATTTTCTCCCTATCGCCCAGCCCTACTGCTGCTGAGTTTTTAGTCTCTTTACTTTGCTCGTCTCCAGGTGACTCTGCTTTTCAACGACACTCGCGTTTTCCCTCCGGTGACGCTGGCCAGCGAGGAGCGACATCACCGGCTGACCTTTCTGACTGCCGGGCGGCTTTATAAGATCGTGGTGTCGACGTTCAGCGGGCCGTACCAGAGAGCGCAGCACATCGAGGGACGGACAGGTGAGACGATCAAGACGGCTTCAATTCAAACGTCAACATCAAGTCCAGTTTTGCTGAACTCAGACTCTCCCCTGCAGTTCCCAGCACCGTCGGGAACCTCCGTCTGTCTCCACGCTCCTCTGTCGGCGGGCTGCTGGTCTCCTGGACACCGGGAGGCGGAGACTTGGACATGTACGTCGTCTCCCTGTCCACCATGGTGAGTCCAACTGCACATGTGCAGGCTCACACTGAGAGAATAGAAATCATTAACAAAGAAAGAAGAATTATACACCAAATTCTTCATAGGGAAACCAAAACCCAAAGTATAGAATGAAATATTACACCGACTCACCGCAAACGTTTTGACAATAAACTCCATCAACACAACAGTATGTGGAGTTCAACTGGACGGGCCCAACAACCTCTGAATAGTTCTACTTGTTAAATTGCAATGGGAGTCGCACATGTGCAGTAGCTAGGTAAGGACTACTAGCCAGTCAGAAGCAGAGTATGAGGGCGTGCCCTGACAGTACCTAGGTAAGGACTACTAGCCAGTCAGAAGCAGAGTATGAGGGCGTGCCCTGACAGTACCTAGGTAAGGACTACTAGCCAGTCAGAAGCAGAGTATGAGGGCATGTCCTGACAGTAGCTAGGTAAGGACTACTAGCCAGTCAGAAGCAGAGCATGAGGGTGTGCCCTGACAGTACCTAGGTAAGGACTACTAGCCAGTCAGAAGCAGAGTATGAGGGTGTGCCATGCTAGCAGCTAGGCGAGCATTATAACGTGTGTTCCAAAGTGACCACGTTTGTCTCTGAAGTAAAGGCTGGACTACAATAGAGCTGTTTGGAGCAGTTTGTGAACAGTGTTTTCTGTTGGAGATGGTAAGTCCCTCTGGGGGGGACTTTGGGCTTTTTCACTTTGTAAACCTATAACATGCACAAAAAAGATATATAACACAATAAAGGAAAGGGGAAGAAGCCAAAAAGCAGAATATGAGCACTTTAAAGTGTATCTGCTTTAACCTAAAACTAAAGTACTCAACTGCTGTACAACAAAAGTTTTTTCTTCAACTTTTTCGTATTCACTTTTATCGCTTTCCCAGATGACTTTGTCACTTTTTGTTTTTTCAACATTTCTGTCACTTTTCCCGACGTTTTTGATATTTTTTTGGTTGTTTTTGTGACTTTTTTCAACGTTTTTTTTTTAGCAATTATTTTCTTCAAACGCTATTAAATTGACAAAAACACCCAAATTCAGTGAAAGTAGTGAACTGATCATTTATTTTACGTGTGCAGAGCGTTGAAGGGAACCATCCACGTTATTTTTTTTAGACAATTTTGGTTGAAAAAATGTTTTTTAGAAAATGGGTCAAATGTGACCCCGAGGACAACAGGAGGTTAAAAGTAACCATATGAACAATAAGAAACATGATGCAGTCTGTAAATAAAGAGCTAAAGGATGAGTATATAAATGATGGAGCTTCATGAGTATTCTGTTGTCACTTCCTGTCTGCAGGAAGGTGTCGTCGTCGAGACTCGCCCCGTCCCGAAACACGTCTCCTCCCTGGACTTCCAGGATCTGACCCCAGGCCTCGCCTACACCATCAGCGTCCAATCACTGAGTGGGAAGCTGACCAATCGCAACACAGCCACCGGCAGAACCGGTACGACACCAATCGTTTCGATTCATTTTGAATATAGTAACCTGTTGTTACTACACACTCAAACATACAAGTACCATTGTGTACCTAATGCTTCGCACATGAGAGGTTTCCCTTTTGAAAGACAATTGTGTACCCTTCTCTTTCATTTTGTTCCCTCAAATTAGTGAAAAGGTACACTACTGTATTCTTAAAGGTCCTATGACATGCTGCTTTTTGGATGCTTTTATATAGACCTTAGTGGTCCCCTAATACTGTATCTGAAGTCTCTTTTATATAGACCTTAGTAGTCCCCTAATACTGTATCTGAAGTCTCTTTTATATAGACCTTAGTGGTCCCCTAATACTGTATCTGAAGTCTCTTTTATATAGACCTTAGTGGTCCCCTAATACTGTATCTGAAGTCTCTTTTATATAGGCCTTAGTAGTCCCCTAATACTGTATCTGAAGTCTCTTTTATATAGGCCTTAGTGGTCCCCTAATACTGCATCTAGAGTCTCTTTCCCGAAATTCAGCCTTAGTGCAGAATTACAGCCACTAGAGCCAGTCCCACACGATCTGGAAACAGAGAAAATTCCAGATCGGCCCATCTGAGCTTTCATTTTCTCAAAGGCAGAGCAGGATACCCAGGGCTCAGTTTACACCTATCACCATTTCTAGCCACTGGGGGGCCATAGGCAGGCTGGGGGAAGGTATATTAATGTTAAAAAAAACCTCATGAAGTGACATTTTCATGCCATGGGACCTTTAAGGGAACATTATTTAAAAAGTGTACCTGTAAGTACAGAAATGTTCCTGTCTCGTACCTCCATTTTTGAGTGTATAGATGCCATGGTGCATCATGCCAGCTATAATTATTATGAATCATATTTCTGTATATCTGTATCAGTGTCTCTGTGTCCCAACCGGCAGCGGCAGATGGCCGCCCACCAAGAGCCCGGGTCTGACCGAGGTTTCAGGACGTTTTTCCTCGCCACTGTTGCACCAAATGCTTGCTCGTGGGAAATTGTTGGGTTTTTGTAAATTATAGAGTGTGGTCTAGAACTACTCTATCTGTGAAGTGTCCTGAGATAACTCCTGTTATGATTTGACACTATAAATGAAATTGAATTGAATTAGATAAGACTCATATTCATCATAATAATGCAAGTGCAACTAAAATGTACAACTACATTTGTATTCCCAACTTGTATACGTTTGTACATTCTTTCCTTTGTATTTATTATTTTATTTTTTCAATAGTTGTTCTTGTATTCTATTCTATCCTATTTATTATGTCTTGTATATTCTGTCTGTGTGCTGTGTTTTATATATATATATATATATATATATATATATATTAGATATTTTGCTGCTGTAGCACTGACATTTTCCCAATTGGGGATCAATAAAGTCTAATCTAATTAAAGGTTGGGGGAAAGAATTGCGTTAAATATGGATGATTATTGTGTCGCAGCTCCGGCCAGAGTCACGGCGCTGCAGGCTGATAACGACCACACCACGCACAGTCTGACCGTCAGCTGGGAGAGGCCGGTGGGCGTGTACGACGGCTACAGCCTGCAGTTATTGGACGAGGCCGGCGTCGTTCTGGCCAATCGGTCGGTCCCTGTGGAGAGTCGGAGCGAGCGTCTGGAGGGTCTGACGTCGGGGAGGTGGTACAGAGTGAAGGTGGCGACACTCAGCGGTGGCGTCCCGTCGCTGGACGCCACAGCAGAGGGACAAACTCGTAAGTCCCTACGTTACAATACAGCACGCACTTTAGTCGGGTACTTGAAGATAGATAGAAGTGAGAGGTCTCACTCTGTAGCTAAAACAGAGACCTGAACACAGGGTGAAAAGAGGAGCTGCAGCAATGAGCAGTACAACAACAATATGGTGTTTTTTGAAAATTAAACCATGTAAACCTATTCTGGTACAACATATAAATACAATTATGAACCTGAAGATGAGCATAATATGAGGTCTTTAAGCACAAGTGATGAGTTTCTAAGCCTTGATTATTGATGAGTTATTGAACAGTTAACACGTTCTCTTCTGTCTCCTGAGCTCTGAGCTGCGTCCTCTCTGTCTGTGTTTCAGGTCCGGCTGCAGTCAGTAATCTAACCGTCACTTCGGCCAACTCCGCCTCTCTCTCCTTCTCCTGGCGTCCCTCGGACGGCTACGTCGACATCTATGACCTGTCGCTCTACAGCGTCACCGAGGCAACAGCCAATCACAGGCAGGACGCTGCAGCAGGCAGGAAAGAGCATCACCAGGTGGGACGCCTCAAATATAGAGGAGAAAATGTACACTTAAACATTTGACATAGTTTCATATCAAGCCCATAGACATTAAAATAATGGGCGTAGTTGGATTAATCCCCTAGTGGGATTAATAAAGTATACATTATTATTATCATCAGTGAAGTCACCCGTTGGCTTGTGGCCGCTTTGAAGCCTTAAACGTAACACTACGGGCCCTATTTTAACGATCTAAGCGCACGGCGTGAAGTGCCTGGTGCAGGTGTGTTTAGGGCGTGTACGAATCCACTTTTGCTAGTTTAACGGCGGAAAAAAGGGTCCGTGCGCCGGGCGCATGGTTCAAAAGGGTTGTACTTAGTGTCTTCATTAATCAGAGGTGTGTTTTGGGCGTAACATGCAATCAACCAATCAGAGATCATCTCCCATTCCCTTTAAAAGCCAGGCGCGTTTGGACCTTGGAGCATTGCTGTTATGATGGAGGATTTGCTGAGCAGGAAGGAGAAAAGAAACTGATCTACTCGTGTGTGAAGGGAAAGCGCGCAAGCAGATCATATCATAATAATATTTCACACCGTAATATTTTTATTTGCATGTGTGTGTGTGTGTGTGTGTGTGTGTGTGTGTGTGTGTGTTCTGCTGTGTGTCCCTGTGTGTGTAACAAGCATAGTGTGCACGTGCTGTGCACGAGCCTAGGAGCATTTTACTAATGCTCTGTTAAAATAACAATGAAATGCTGCGTTATTGACTTTAGACCAGGTTTTTGTTGGTCAATGGTGCCATCACTTCCCACTGCCTCAAGATAGCAATACGCCCAGAATGCACCTGAACACACCTCCCTGTAAGACCAGCACGCCCAGAATGCACCTGAACACACCTCCCTGTAAGACCAGCACGCCCAGAATGCACCTGAACACACCTCCCTGTAAGACCTGCACGCCCAGAATGCACCTGAACACACCTCCCTGTAAGACCAGCACGCCCATGGACGCACAGATGGGCGCGGGTGCATTTGCTATTTAAACGACGCGGGTGCTGGACGGGCTTAAACTAGCAAAGACACTTGCGTCGGGCTTCGTGCTGCGCCGGGTGCAAGACAGGACCGTATGTCTGTTTGAATCGGCCGGTTGCAGAACTGTTGCCAGATTGGTTCGTTTTGGCGGTTTTGTGTGTGTTTTTGTGCAATAATCCTGCTGTCTAATCAGCATCTTGATATGCCACACCTGTGAGGTGGATGGATTTTCTCGGCAAAGGAGAAGTGCTCACTAACAGATTTAGACAGATTAGTGAACAATATTTGAGAGAAATAAGCCTTTTGTGTACATAGAAAAAGTCTTAGATCTTTGAGTTCAGCTCATGAAAAATGGGGGCAAAAACACAAGTGTTGCGTTTATAATTTTGTTCAGTATATATAATATACATGATGTTCTGTGTATGTGCAGAAAGTGGGTCCAGCTGCAGACAGCTGTGTGTTCTCCGGCCTGCGAGCAGGAAGTCTGTACCGACTGCAGGTGGTGAGCTGGAGCAGAGGCATGAGCAGCGACTCCTCGGTGCTCGCCAGAACCGGTCAGTACACACATTAGTATCATGTCATGAGTATTATTATTATTAGTAGTATGTTTGATATATAAAGTATTAGGGGTATTACGATTTAGATTTCTTTAAAGCTGAAACTTGATCTAAATGAGCTTTCGTATATGACCTAAATCTAAAGCAGTATTGGCTGGATTCCCCCAGTATTTTTTTCTCTCTCCACCCCCGCCTACTTGCACACGTCTGAAGAATAAAACAGCAACAGACACAGCATAGCTCAGCGGCTGGTAGCATGCAGCTAAAGACACAGGGTAACGTTAGCTTAGCAGTAGCCAGAATGCCGGAGTTAGAGATGACGGAGAAACAACAGAACTGGAAAATCCTCCTGTTTCCCTAAAGTCACCGGTGTGGCTACATTTTGCCTTCCCCGACGGGACTCCATGGTGCATTCATGTGCACCTTGTTGACAGATGGTGCATTCAGTTACACCTCGTAAACTCTGAGAAACTCAAACTGTTGTAGCAAAGTACCCTTCTGCCATCTCGTGGCTCTTATTGTGGCTTTCTGGTCCCTTTTTGTTTTGAATTGTCACACCCCTAACATGTACTGATGGTTACATGACCTTTGAATCCTGTATTTCCTTGTTACTTTGTTCCACCTTTACACCTTTTCTCCATCTTTTATTGTTTTCTTTATCCTCTTTGTTCATCTGTTATCATTCATTTTTTTCCCACTTTGTCTACTTTTCAATTCCTGTCGGTCTTGTTTTCTTCTGCATCAACTTTTCCTCTTGTTTTTTTACCATCTTGTGCGTCATCTTCATAATTCTGTTATATATATAATCTGTTGCGTCTGTAATCAGTCCAACAAAGTGCTGCCGCGAGTGACTAAACACGGAGTACTACATCTAGTACTGCAGTTACCAAATGTAAAGTTACTTTGTGAGTCGAAATAAGTGCGTTAGTGCGGCGGTCATCAGGAAGTGTTCACTCCCAGGCCCCCCCCCCTCTCTGTCAAAGCCCCAAAAACCCAACAGGTGAAGCAAAGGAATATGTTATCACTTCGGCTCAAACCGCGATGAAAACGCCCACCACCTACAATATCAGTGCACAATATAATAATCAATAAATAATATCAATGAGACCATAAACAACATACAATATGTGGCTCCTACACGTTGTCTTTTTATCATCTATTTGTTGTATTGTTTTTATTCTGAAGCACTGTGAGCTGCATCTCTTGTATGAAAAGGGCTATATAAATAAGTTTTTATTATTATTTGTCTTTTCTTTCTTTTCTGCTCTGCAGTCCCGTCTTCAGTTTCGTCTCTCCAGGTTCAGAGTTCAGGACGGACGGACAGACTGACGGTCAGCTGGCAGCACGGAGACGGAAGCTGGAGCAGCTATCAGGTTCACTTATTTCACTTATTTTATTTTAATTAAGCAGATGAAATCTCAGTGAAATAAACATTTCTTTTCAAGAGACACCTGCCAAAGACAGGCAGCAAATTGTTACAGAGTTAAGAAAATATCCTAGTTTGTGTAATACCAGGTACTTGTACTTGAGTATTTCCATGTTCCGTTGCTTTCTACTTGTACTCCTCTACATCTCAGAGGTAAATATTGTACTTTTTACTCCACTACATTTGTCTGACAGCTTTATAGTTACTTTTCAGATCCCACTTTTTCATCCCCTTCCTGTCCAGTGAAAACCACGTATCTCCAGATGTGTTGATGTTGAATGTTTGTGATAAACTGAAGGATGAAGTATTTCTGTAAGTGTGGATACAATTCTCCTCCTTCTTACGCTACATAAAGTCTTCAAAAAGCGTCTTAGATCAGCTGGAAAATGCGTCGTCACAGAGCTGAAAACAGGGCTGTTTTTCTGACACCATGAAACGTTTTCAATCTTTTTAGAGATACGTGGTTGTCACAGGACAGCGATGCTACAAACATATGATGATCTTATAGAATATGATGCATTGCTGTAGATTAAACTACCCAACAGTACATAATGAGCACAAACTTTGACATCTGCAGCAGTAAAATAACAGCATACACGTACAGGCAGCAGGAATATGAATCCAGAAACACCCGATAGAATAGTGTATAAATCTTGTGCACTTTGTGTGTTTTAAGGTGGTATTGTACGACGTTTCTGGAGCCACTCTGGGAGCCCAGACGCTCGGGGCAGAGCACAAGAGTCACACGTTCTCTGGGCTGATTCCTGGTAGGCTGTATCGCACTGAGGTCATCACACACAGCGGGGAACTGACCAATAACATCTCAGCCTTCGGACGCACCAGTACGTCAAATAAAAACTGGAGCTCTCAATCCATTCAAATAGTTAATCACCCGTTTTTTTATCTGTTCTTAATGTACTTTAAAAGGAATATTTTTCACGTTTTTAATGAGCGGACAAATATGCTTGCTTTATTCAAATGTGTAGTTTATCATTATTGCAACAATCCCAAACAATAACTCATTTATTGAGCATGTGTAATACTTTATCCTTAAAGGTGCTGTAGGTAGGATTGCGAAGATCCAGGACTTAGCCAAAAAATTTGAACATCGACAACTTCTCAGTCCCTCCCTCCTTTCTGCTAAAGCCCAAAACGGTCTCCTAAGCCCCTCCCCCCACAAGGGAGAATGAATGCGTGTGCATGAGCAGTGATTGACACGCAGTTAGAAACCCCCCCTGGCCCTGATTGGTGCATCTGAACAGGGAGATGTTTGCAAATCACACTACAGGCTGTAGGTGGAGCCAGAGGAGCTGGATTATTTTACAGAACAGTTAATATTGTTTTCCTCTCTTTCAGCTCCAGAGCCGGCCACTCACCTGTCCGTCAGACAAGGCCCGACCAATGACACGATAGAGCTGTCGTGGTCCGGTCCCGCCTCCGGCGACTACGACAGCTTCGGCCTGCAGTGGACGCCGCCTGACAGGCTGTCAGTCACGCAGACTCACCTGACCAGCCGCGTCCTGGGCGGGATGTTTCCAGGGCGACTGTACAACTTCACCGTGGTGACCATAAGTGGGGGCGGAGCCCCGGACAGGCCCACGGTCAGGAGCCAGCCAATCCAGAGGAACATCAGGACAAGTACGTGGTATTATTGTTTGGACGAATAGCTAGCAGTTTCCCCCCTGCTTCCAGTCTTAGCTTACATCCTGACTCCCGTCTCCAGATAGACGTTGATATCCATATTCTCATCTCAGTCT
>NC_135871.1:31026469-31043969 GCF_031162955.1 Sander vitreus
AGTTACCCTCGAGTGCTGCGTCACTTCCACTACACCGTGTGGCCCGATCACGGCGTCCCAGAGAGCACGCAGTCCCTGATCCAGTTTGTCAGGACGGTCCGGGACTACGTGGACCGATCGCCCAGCACCGGAGCCACCGTGGTACACTGCAGGTAGGACTGTGTGTGTGTGTGTGTGTGTGCGCGTGTGTGTGTCCTCTGTGCTGTTGAGATTACCTGGGTCCAACAAAAAAATCTCATTGAGGAAGTCACAGGTTTTTAAATAATGTATTTGCCAAAATGTTCAGGCCTCTTCAATGTGAGTATGTGCTGCTTTACAGTTGACTGTGTGTGTGTGTGTGTGTGTGTGTGTGTTAGTGCTGGTGTTGGCCGTACAGGGACGTTCATCTGCCTGGATCGGGTTCTGCAGCAGATGGACTCTAAAGGAACCATCGACCTGTACGGATGTGTGTTCGACCTGCGCCTGCACCGCCAACACATGGTCCAAACTGAGGTACACCCCCCAAATCCGGCCCCTCGCAGACGCTTTTTTTTAACAATACTATGAATTTGTCTTTTTCGACATAAGAAATATACAAACTGATTTCCGTGTGTGTGTGTGTGTGTGTGTGTGTGTATTGCAGTGCCAGTATTCCTTCCTGCACCAGTGTGTGCGGGACGTCCTGAGAGCCAGGAAACATCGCAGTGAACAGGAGAATCCTCTCTACCCCATCTACGAAAACTTCAACCCCGAATACTGCCGCGGTGAGACTCACAACCTAAAAATGTCTCCGTAATACTCACAACTACATGTTAAACTACTTACTATAAATACGTTACCATAGACTGAAGGAAATCAATATTAACAGATTAAATTGAAAGATGTTTAGTAGATATCTTGTTTATAATACAGTTCTTTAAAAACCATCCATCTGCCTGCTTATAACACGTCTATGTCTTGTCTTATAACATGTCTATGTCTTGTCCTATAACATATCTTTGTGCCTAATTATTGTTTATTGGTCCCTCCTCAGATTTCATCTACACCGGACGCTGATCAGATAACATCCATCTGATCAAGACAGAAGAAACTCTGCTACGTTGGCTCATCCTGACTTTATTAAAACTATCTGAGTTATTAAAGAACGTTGGCTACACAACACCGGGAAAATACAGCAATATATCTAAAGACACAAACACACGTGATATGAGATATTACTGTTTAACTCAGGGGGGTCAAACTCAGCTCCACTAAGGGCCAGGCATGTTTAGGTTATTAACATGCTTTTATTTAAGAGAAAAGGTCAAATATTTTTGACTGTATTATTGCATGTCTCGTATAGTTTTCTCACTTACAGTTTGGGCCTCATAAAGTCCCAAAAAAGTTCCTTAGACATCAGAAAAAAGCGACAAAATTGTCTAAAAACAAAGCGCCATAAATGTCAGAAAAATTTGTAAAAACATTGAAAAAAAGCCTAAAAACAATTCCCTAAAAGGGGCCGATAAAAGCAAAAAAAAACATCGGGGGAAAAAAGCAACCAACAACGTCAGAAAAAGTGACAAAAAAATCAGAAAAGGCACCAAAAACGTTTGAAAAAGCAACAAAAACGTCTGACAAACTGACAAAGAAAATCGGGAAAAAGTGCCAAAAACATCAGAAAAATTAGCAAAGACATTGAAAAAGGCGTCAAAAAAGCACCTAAAGGATTAAAAAGGTGACGCAAAAAAGCATCGGGGGAAAAAACGCCAAAAAAATTAGAAAAATAGCAAAAACGTTGAAAATAGTGCCAAAAAAGGCGAAAAAAATGTCAAAAATGGCAGAAAAAATAGCAAAAACATTGAAAAAAGCAACAAAAAAAACATTGGGGAAAAAACGTCACAAAAAGTGACAAAAAAATCAGAAAAAGCGTCAAAAGCATTGAAAAAAGCACACAAAAAAACATTTGATTGATTGGATTTGGCCCTCGGGCCTTGAGTTTGACGTGGGTAAACACAAACAATAAGTCACGTTTACCGTGTATCACTGCTTTTTAACAAGTTCTGTATACGGAAGTTTAATGCCAACAAAACTACAGAAGATAGGGCGCGTGGTTAGCTCACCTGGTAGAGAGCGCGCCCATATATAGAGGTTTACTCCTCGACGTAGCAGCTGCGGGTTCGATTCCTTTGCTTCATGCTTCATTCCCCCCCCCCTCTCTCTCTCCCCCTTCATGTTTTCATCTGTCCTATACAAATAAAGGCCTAAAATGCCAAAAAAAAAAAAACTACAGAAGATAAACTGAAGCTTTAACCAATCTGTGACTCCACTTTTTAGAGCAAACAGAGAAAATCTGTCAATTAAAAAGAAACTATACGTGTTTGCTGTGATTACAGGGAAGCTTTTTCTTATTATAAGCTACACTCTTTGTTCTATTTGTGACCTTCTGGCAACTTTTCAAAATGTTTTTAAGGTTGGAGATGAATTCTATTAAATAGTGTGGTCACTGATTATCTTTAGTGTTGAAGGGAAACACTGGTTGATCTCAGGTCGTTGGTGGTTATTAGAAAACATGTTGAAATCTGATGTTAGTGGATCGCAGGGAAGGAAAGAGCCATCTGATTTAGTTTCTATCATACCTATGTTCTCATTCACTGCTCCTTATAAGCTGTTTATTTAAGTTACACATATTGCTGAATGTAAATATTGATGTAATACTCTTTTATAAGATGATGAATATATGCTGTCAACATTTTATATGCTTAATATGTGTAATATTGAGATATTTACTTTTATGTAAATCATAAAATCAAACACTTGTCAAGTAGCTGCAAAATATTTTAATCAGACTGTAATTTACTGTGATATTTAATCATTTCTTTCAAAAAAAAAACCCACTTTAAAACATACAGTCACGTTATTTCATAAGGAAAAGAAAAGTCTGAATACAAGGAATTCCCTGTTTTCATTTTTTTTTTAAATGCAATAAATGTATAAATGACGAGTTCAGTTGTGAACCTAATTTCTGGGATATAAATATTTACAGTGGTGTCAAACTCAACTCCACTAAGGGCCAGGCAGGTTTAGGTTATTAACATGCTTTTATTTAAGAGAAAAAGTCTAATATGTTGACTGTATTATTGCATGTCTCATATAGCTTTCTCACTTAGAGTTTGGGCCTCATAAAGCCCCAAAAAAGTTCCTTAAACATCAGAAAAAAGCGACAAAATTGTCTAAAAACAAAGCGCCATAAATGTCAGAAAAATTTGTAAAAACATTGAAAAAAAGCCTAAAAAACAATTCCCCTAAAAGGGGCCGATAAAAGCAAAAAAAACCATCAGGGGGAAAAAAGCGCCAACAACGTCAGAAAAAGTGACAAAAAAATCGGAAAAGGCGCCAAAAACGTTTGAAAAAGCAAAAAAAACATCGGAAAAAAAAGCGCCAAAAACGTCAGAAAAAGTGACAAAAAAATCGGAAAAGGCGCCAAAAACGTTTGAAAAAGCAAAAAAAAACATCGGAAAAAAAGCGCCAAAAACGTCAGAAAAAGTGACAAAAAAATCGGAAAAAGGCGCCAAAAACGTTTGAAAAAGTGACAAAAAAATCGGAAAAGGCGCCAAAAACGTTTGAAAAAGCAAAAAAAACATCGGGAAAAAAAGCGCCAAAAACGTCAGAAAAAGTGACAAAAAAATCGGAAAAGGCGCCAAAAACGTTTGAAAAAGCAAAAAAAAAATTGGGAAAAAAAGCGCCAAAAACGTCAGAAAAAGTGACAAAAAAATCAGAAAAGGCACCAAAAATATTTGAAAAAGCAAAAAAAACATTGGGAAAAAAGCGCCAAAAACGTCAGAAAAAGTGACAAAAAAATCGGTTAAAGGCGGCAAAAACGTTTGAAAAAGTGACAAAAAAATCGGAAAAGGCGCCAAAAACGTTTGAAAAAGCAAAAAAAACATCGGGAAAAAAAGCGCCAAAAACGTCAGAAAAAGTGACAAAAAAATCGGAAAAGGCGCCAAAAACGTTTGAAAAAAGTAAAAAAACATTGGGAAAAAAGCGCCAAAAAATTTTGAAAAAGTGACAAAATAATCGGAAAAGGCGCCAAAAACGTTTGAAAAAGCAAAAAAAACATCGGGAAAAGAGCACCAGAAACGTCAAAACAAGTGACAAAAAAATCGGAAAAGGCGCCAAAAACGTTTGAAAAAGCAAAAAAAACATCGGGAAAAAAGCGCCGAAAACGTCAGAAAAAGTGACAAAAAAATCGGAAAAGGCGCCAAAAACGTTTGAAAAAGCAAAAAAAAAATTGGGAAAAAAGGGACCAAAACTTTACTTGCGAAATTTATTGCGAACCTAAATTGAAATGCGGACCGGATCAAAATCCACAAGGGACCGGATTTGGCCCTCGGGCCTTGAGTTTGACACACGTGTTAGAACATTTGAGACATTGAGTTGCTGTTCGAACAATATTTAATATTACGAGTATTATTATTTGTTGAACTCTGTTCTCTTTCTGTTTGACTCGACTGCTGGATGATTTTCAGGGTTTTTAAATGTTTTCTGCTCTTCTGAAAGTGTTTTATGGATATTATTCTGAGAACATTTTGATCATTGTCACCAAGGGGAATACAGGGCAAATATTATTATATATATTATATATATATATTATTTTGTACTTAAAAGATGAACTACATTACATGTTTTGATTGCACATTGACATAACACCAGTTAGATTATTTTATATACGCATATATTGTGATATATAATCATATCTGAAACCTATTTTATAGATATTAAATCACCCGGCCCAAAGAGAATGTAAATGAGTTTTCATAACTTGCTGTCAGGTCGCTGTAAACTGGATTATTAAGTGCTAATAAAATATAATTACTAAACAATGGTTGTACGTGTTTGGTTTTCTTTGAGCAAATTTACACAATTGTTTAAAGTCAGTGACACTAAACACTCACTTCAACTTATTGTTCAAATTTTACTTGGATTTAGTGATTGTCATTATATTATTAAAAATGTTCTTGTATAGTGTGCCATTAAAGTGTCCAAAGATTCATAGTAATGTATGTTGAAAAAAGTAAAAAGAGTCAAAAGTATAATATGCGTGAAAAGAAAGTCAGAAAAAGAGAAAAAAGTCATAATATAGTATGTCGAAAAAATTTTAAAACTCCTAGTATAGTATGTTTTTAAAAGTTAAAAAAAGTTATAGTATAGTATGTCGTAAGAAAGCTTTTTTGCACACCTCTTTTGTCGGGCAGGTGCATAGGATATGATCAAAAGTAGCAGATCAAAAGCTTAGAGAAGAGTCCCGCACACTGACCATTACGCAAGCAAAAATTTATTTAGGAAAATGCAACGATTCAGTCCCAGAACTTCATCAGGTAAATTATGACTACAAAATAGTTATAGTATAGTATGTCGAAAAAAAGTACAAAATAGTCATAGTATAGTATGTCGAAAAAAGTCATAGTGTGTTAAACAAAATCATCAGAATCAGAATCAGAAAGCAGTTTACTGCCACAGGAGTTACCCTACGTGGAAATTGTTGGTACATACATACTCAAACAATTAAACATTAATAAGAAATTACAATATATATAAAAACAGAAACCAATATATACAAAGTTGTTTAAGTACTGCATGCAATGAAAAGGTCATGGTTAGTACACTGTGTAGTGACAAGTATATATATATTTTATTGATCCTCAATTGGAAATTGAAGAAAGTGATTAAGCCCCAGTGAGATTTGAACTCACGACCCCTGGTTTACAAGACCAGTGCTCTAACCCCTGAGCTATGGAGCCCACAAAATGAGCCCCCCCCTGCATTGGGGCGGGGTCTCATTGTTGCCGCCTGCCAGAGGGGAATGATTTAAACATATTGTTTCCATGGTGAGAGGGATCGGCTAGAATCTTTCTTGCCCGCCTCAGTGTCCTGGAGGCGTACAGATCCAGAAGAGTCGGCAGATAGCAGCAAATCAACTTCTCAGCAAAGGGGATGATACTCTGCAGTCTGCTCTTGTCTTCAGCAGTGGCAGCAGCGTACCAGAAAATATGATGACGAAAAGTAAAAAAAAGTCCTGGTATAGTACTATAAAACAAGTCATAGTATATTATGTCGGAAAAAAGTCATAGTGTAGTATGTCGATAACATGTCATAGTATAGTTTTTCAAAAAAAAGATTAAAAAGGTCATAGTATAGTATGTTGAAAAAAAGTCATAGTATAGTATCTCGAAAAAAGTAACAAAAAGTTAAAGTACAGTATGTCGACAAAAGTCATAGTATAGTATGTCGAAAAAAGTGAAAAATAGTCATAGTATAGTATGTTGAAAAAAATTAAAAAAGTCAGTATAGTATGTTTTAAAAAGCAAAACAAAGTCATTGTATAGTATATCGAAAATAGTCAAAAAAAAGGTTGGAGTATAGTATGTTGGAAAAATGTCATAGTATAGATTTGTCAAAAAAAGTTAAAAAAAGAGTCCTACTTTAGTATGTCGATAATAGTAAGAAATAGTTATAGTATAATATGTCGAAAAAAGTCATAGCACAATGAGGGATTGGCTATAATCTTTCCTGCCTGCCTCAGTGTCCTGGAGGTGCACACAAAAAGTTGCATTGGGGGGGGTCTCATTGTTGCCGCCTGCCAGAGGGGAATGATTTAAACATATTGTTTCCATGGTGAGAGGGATCGACTAGAATCTTTCCTGCCCGCCTCAGTGTCCTGGAGGCGTACAGATCCAGGAGAGACGGCAGATAGCAGCAAATCAACTTCTCAGCAAAGGGGATGATACTCTGCAGTATGCTCATGTCTTCAGCAGTGGCAGCAGCGTACAGCAGAAAGTATGATGACGAAAAGTAAAAAAAAGTCATAGTATAGTATGTCTGAAAAATGTCATAGTATAGATTGTCGAAAAAAGTAAAAAATAAGTCATAGTATAGATTGTAAAAAAAAGTCATAGTATAGTATATGAAAAATAATCAAGAAAAGGTCGTAGTATAGTATGTTGGAAAAATGTCATAGTATAGATTGTCGAAATAAGTAAAAAAAGTCATAGTATAGTATCTCGAAAAAAGTAACAAAAAGTCAAAGTACAGAATGTCGACAAAAGTCATAGTATAGTATGTCGAAAAAAGTGAAAAATAGTCATAGTATAGTATGTTGAAAAAAATTTAAAAAGTCAGTATAGTATGTTTTAAAAAGCAAAACAGTCATTGTATAGTATATCGAAAAAAATTTTTATTGCATAGTATGTCTGAAAAATGTCATAGTATAAATTGTTAAAAAAAAAAAAGTCATAGTATAGTATATCGAAAATAGTCAAAAAAAAGGTTGGAGTATTGTATGTTGGAAAAACGTCATAGTATAGATTGTCAAAAAAAGTAAAAAAAAAGAAGTTCTGCTTTAGTATGTCGATAATAGTAAAAAATAGTTATAGTATAATATGTCAAAAAAAGTCATAGCATAATGAGGGATCGGCTAGAATCTTTCCTGCCCGCCTCAGTGTCCTGGAGGCGTACAGATCCAGGAGAGACGGCAGATAGCAGCAAATCAACTTCTCAGCAAAGGGGATGATACTCTGCAGTCTGCTCTTGTCTTAAGCAGTGGCAGCAGCGTACCAGAAAGTATGATGACTAAAAGTAAAAAAAAGTCATAGTATAGTATGTCTGAAAAATGTCATAGTATAGATTGTCGAAAAAAGTAAAAAATAAGTCATAGTATAGATTGTCAAAAAAAAGTCATTGTATAGTACATCAAAAATTGTCAAAAAAAGGTCGTAGGATAGTATGGTATGAAAAATGTCATAGTATAGATTGTCAAAAAAAGTTTTAAAAAAAAGTCCTACTTTAGTATGTCGAAAAAAGTAAAAAATAGTCATAGTATAGTAAGTCGAAAAAACACATTGTATGTTAAACAAAATCATCACAATCAGAATCAGAAAGGAGTTTACTGCCACAGGAGTTACCCTACGTGGAAATTGTTGGTACATACATACTCAAACAGTTAAACATTAATAAGAAATTACAATATATATAAAAACAGAAACCAATATATACAGAAAGGTTGTTTAAGTAGTGCATGCAATGGGAAGGTGATAGTAAGTACACAGCATAGTGAATAGCAGCAAACTAGTATATATATAGTTATTTTATTGATCCCCAAGGAGAAATTGAAGAAAGTGATTAGGCCCCAGTGAGATTTTAACTCACGACCCCTGGTTTACAAGACCAGTGCTCTAACCCCTGAGCTATGGAGCCCACAAAAATTTCACTGGGGAATGATTTAAACATATTGTTTCCATGGTGAGAGGGATCGGCTATAATCTTTCCTGCCCGCCTCAGTGTCCTGGAGGCATACAGATCCAGAAGAGACGGCAGATAGCAGCAAATAAACCTCTTAGCAAAGGGGATGATACGCAGCAGTCTGCTCTTGTCTTCAGCAGTGGCAGCAGCGTACCAGAAAGTATGATGACGAAAAGAAAAAAAAAGTCCTGGTATAGTACTATAAAACAAGTCATAGTATATTATGTTGGAAAAAAGTCATAGTATAGTATGTCGAAAACAAGTCATAGTATAGTTTTTTGAAAATTAAAAAAAAAGTCATATTATAGTATATCGAAATGTTTTATAGCATAGTATATCTGACAAATGTCATAGTATATGTTGTCGAAAAAAAAAAAAAAAGTCATAGTATAGTATATCGAAAATAGTCAAAAAAAAGGTCGTAGTATAATATGTCGAAAAAAGTCATAGCATAATGAGGGATCGGCTAGAATCTTTCCTGCCCGCCTCAGTGTCCTGGAGGCGTACAGATCCAGGAGAGACAGCAGATAGCAGCAAATCAACTTCTCAGAAAAGGGGACTATGGTCTGCAGTCTGCTCTTGTCTTCAGCAGTGGCAGCAGCGTACCAGAAAGTATGATGACTAAAAGTAAAAAAAAAAGTCATAGTATAGTATGTCTGAAAAATGTCATAGTATAGATTGTCGAAAAAAGTAAAAAATAAGTCATAGTATAGTACATCAAAAATTGTGAAAAAAAGGTCGTAGGGTAGTATGGTATGAAAAATGTCATAGTATAGATTGTCAAAAAAAGTTTTTAAAAAAAAGTCCTACTTTAGTATGTCGAAAAAAGTAAAAAATAGTCATAGTATAGTAAGTCGAAAAAACACATTGTATGTTAAACAAAATCATCAGAATCAGAATCATAAAGGAGTTTACTGCCACAGGAGTTACCCTACGTGGAAATTGTTGGTACATACATACTCAAACAGTTAAACATTAATAAGAAATTACAATATATATAAAAACAGAAACCAATATATACAGAAAGGTTGTTTAAGTAGTGCATGCAATGGGAAGGTGATAGTAAGTACACAGTATAGTGAATAGTAGCAAACTAGTATATATATAGTTATTTTATTGATCCCCAAGGAGAAATTGAAGAAAGTGATTAGGCCCCAGTTAGATTTTAACTCACGACCCCTGGTTTACAAGACCAGTGCTTTAACCCTTGAGCTATGGAGCCCACAAAAATTTCATTGGGGAATGATTTAAACATATTGTTTCCATGGTGAGAGGGATCGGCTAGAATCTTTCCTGCCCGCCTCAGTGTCCTGGAGGCGTACAGATCCAGGAGAGACGGCAGATAGCAGCAAATCAACTTCTCAGCAAAGGGGATGATACTCTGCAGTCTGCTCTTGTCTTCAGCAGTGGCAGCAGCGTACCAGAAAACATGATGACGAAAAGTAAAAAAAAGTCCTGGTATAGTACTATAAAACAAGTCATAGTATATTATGTCGGAAAAAAGTCATTGTGTAGTATGTCGATAACATGTCATAGTATAGTTTTTCAAAAAAAAGATTAAAAAGGTCATAGTATAGTATGTTGAAAAAAAGTCATAGTATAGTATCTCGAAAAAAGTAACAAAAAGTCAAAGTACAGTATGTCGACAAAAGTCATAGTATAGTATGTCGAAAAAAGTGAAAAATAGTCATAGTATAGTATGTTGAAAAAAATTAAAAAAGTCAGTATAGTATGTTTTAAAAAGCTAAACAAAGTCATTGTATAGTATATCGAAAAATTTTGTATTGCATAGTATGTCTGAAAAATGTCATAGTATAAATTGTTAAAAAAAAAAGTCTTAGTATAGTATATCGAAAATAGTAAAAAAAAACGGTTGGAGTATAGTATGTTGGAAAAATGTCATAGTATAGATTGTCAAAAAAAGTATAAAAAAAAAGTCCTACTTTAGTATGTCGATAATAGTAAAAAATAGTTATAGTATAATATGTCGAAAAAAGTCATAGCATAATGAGGGATCGGCTATAATCTTTCCTGCCCGCCTCAGTGTCCTGGAGGCATACAGATCCAGAAGAGACGGCAGATAGCAGCAAATAAACCTCTTAGCAAAGGGGATGATACGCAGCAGTCTGCTCTTGTCTTCAGCAGTGGCAGCAGCGTACCAGAAAGTATGATGACGAAAAGAAAAAAAAAGTCCTGGTATAGTACTATAAAACAAGTCATAGTATATTATGTTGGAAAAAAGTCATAGTATAGTATGTCGAAAACAAGTCATAGTATAGTTTTTTGAAAATTAAAAAAAAAGTCATATTATAGTATATCGAAATGTTTTTATAGCATAGTATATCTGACAAATGTCATAGTATATGTTGTCGAAAAAAAAAAAAAAGTCATAGTATAGTATATCGAAAATAGTCAAATAAAAAGGTCGTAGTATAATATGTCGAAAAAAGTCATAGCATAATGAGGGATCGGCTAGAATCTTTCCTGCCCGCCTCAGTGTCCTGGAGGCGTACAGATCCAGGACAGACAGTAGATAGCAGCAAATCAACTTCTCAGCAAAGGGGACTATGGTCTACAGTCTGCTCTTGTCTTCAGCAGTGGCAGCAGCGTACCAGAAAGTATGATGACTAAAAGTAAAAAAAAAAGTCATGGTATAGATTGTCGAAAAAAGTAAAAAATAAGTCATAGTATAGTACATCAAAAATTGTGAAAAAAGGTCGTAGGATAGTATGGTATGAAAAATGTCATAGTATAGATTGTCAAAAAAAGTTTTTAAAAAAAAGTCCTACTTTAGTATGTCGAAAAAAGTAAAAAATAGTCATGGTATAGTAAGTCGAAAAAACACATTGTATGTTAAACAAAATCATCAGAATCAGAATCAGAAAGGAGTTTACTGCCACAGGAGTTACCCTACGTGGAAATTGTTGGTACATACATACTCAAACAGTTAAACATTAATAAGAAATTACAATATATATAAAAACAGAAACCAATATATACAGAAAGGTTGTTTAAGTAGTGCATGCAATGTGAAGGTGATAGTAAGTACACAGTATAGTGAATAGTAGCAAACTAGTATATATATAGTTATTTTATTGATCTCCAAGGAGAAATTGAAGAAAGTGATTAGGCCCCAGTTAGATTTAACTCACGACCCCTGGTTTACAAGACCAGTGCTTTAACCCCTGAGCTATGGAGCCCACAAAAATTTCATTGGGGAATGATTTAAACATATTGTTTCCATGGTGAGAGGGATCGGCTATAATCTTTCCTGCCCGCCTCAGTGTCCTGGAGGCATACAGATCCAGAAGAGACGGCAGATAGCAGCAAATCAACTTCTCAGCAAAGGGGATGATACTCTGCAGTCTGCTCTTGTCTTCAGCAGTGGCAGCAGCGTACCAGAAAATATGATGACGAAAAGTAAAAAAAGAAGTCCTGGTATAGTACTATAAAACAAGTCATAGAATATTATGTCGGAAAAAAGTCATTGTGTAGTATGTCGATAACATGTCATAGTATAGTTTTTTGAAAATTAAAGAAAAAAAAGTCATATTATAGTATATCGAAATGTTTTTTATAGCATAGTATATCTGACAAAATGTCATAGTATATGTTGTCGATAGTCATAGTATAGTATATCGAAAATAGTCAAAAAAAAGGTCGTAGTATAATATGTCGAAAAAAGTCATAGCATAATGAGGGATCGGCTAGAATCTTTCCTGCCCGCCTCAGTGTCCTGGAGGCGTACAGATCCAGGAGAGACAGCAGATAGCAGCAAATCAACTTCTCAGCAAAGGGGACTATGGTCTGCAGTCTGCTCTTGTCTTCAGCAGTGGCAGCAGCGTACCAGAAAGTATGATGACTAAAAGTAAAAAAAAAGTCATAGTATAGTATGTCTGAAAAATGTCATAGTATAGATTGTCGAAAAAAGTAAAAAATAAGTCATAGTATAGTACATCAAAAATTGTGAAAAAAGGTCGTAGGATAGTATGGTATGAAAAATGTCATAGTATAGATTGTCAAAAAAAGTTTAAAAAAAAAAGTCCTACTTTAGTATGTCGAAAAAAGTAAAAAATAGTCATAGTATAGTAAGTCGAAAAAACACATTGTATGTTAAACAAAATCATCAGAATCAGAATCAGAAAGGAGTTTACTGCCACAGGAGTTACCCTACGTGGAAATTGTTGGTACATACATACTCAAACAGTTAAACATTAATAAGAAATTACAATATATATAAAAACAGAAACCAATATATACAGAAAGGTTGTTTAAGTAGTGCATGCAATGGGAAGGTGATAGTAAGTACACAGTATAGTGAATAGTAGCAAACTAGTATATATATAGTTATTTTATTGATCCCCAAGGAGAAATTGAAGAAAGTGATTAGGCCCCAGTGAGATTTGAACTCACGACCCCTGGTTTACAAGACCAGTGCTCTAACCCCTGAGCTATGGAGCCCACAAAAATTTCATTGGGGAATGATTTAAACATATTGTTTCCATGGTGAGAGGGATCGGCTAGAATCTTTCCTGCCCGCCTCAGTGTCCTGGAGGCGTACAGATCCAGAAGAGTCGGCAGATAGCAGCAAATCAACTTCTCAGCAAAGGGGATGATACTCTGCAGTCTGCTCTTGTCTTCAGCAGTGGCAGCAGCGTACCAGAAAATATGATGACGAAAAGTAAAAAAAAGTCCTGGTATAGTACTATAAAACAAGTCATAGTATATTATGTCGGAAAAAAGTCATTGTGTAGTATGTCGATAACATGTCATAGTATAGTTTTTTTTAAAAAAAAGATTAAAAAGGTCATAGTATAGTATGTTGAAAAAAAGTCATAGTATAGTATCTCGAAAAAAGTAACAAAAAGTCAAAGTACAGTATGTCGACAAAAGTCATAGTATAGTATGTCGAAAAAAGTCATAGCATAATGAGGGATCGGCTATAATCTTTCCTGCCCGCCTCAGTGTCCTGGAGGCATACAGATCCAGAAGAGACGGCAGATAGCAGCAAATAAACCTCTTAGCAAAGGGGATGATACGCAGCAGTCTGCTCTTGTCTTCAGCAGTGGCAGCAGCGTACCAGAAAGTATGATGACGAAAAGAAAAAAAAAGTCCTGGTATAGTACTATAAAACAAGTCATAGTATATTATGTTGGAAAAAAGTCATAGTATAGTATGTCGAAAACAAGTCATAGTATAGTTTTTTGAAAATTAAAAAAAAAAGTCATATTATAGTATATCGAAATGTTTTTATAGCATAGTATATCTGACAAATGTCATAGTATATGTTGTCAAAAAAAAAAAAAAGTCATAGTATAGTATATCGAAAATAGTCAAAAAAAAAGGTCGTAGTATAATATGTCAATAAAAGTCATAGCATAATGAGGGATCGGCTAGAATCTTTCCTGCCCGTCTCAGTGTCCTGGAGGCGTACAGATCCAGAAGAGACGGCAGATAGCAGCAAATCAACTTCTCAGCAAAGGGGATGATACTCTGCAGTCTGCTCTTGTCTTCAGCAGTGGCAGCAGCGTACCAGAAAGTATGATGACAAAAAGTAAAAAAAAGTCCTGGTATAGTACTATAAAACAAGTCATAGTATATTATGCCGGAAAAAAGTCATAGTATAGTATGTCGATAACAAGTCATAGTATAGTTTTTTCGAATAAAAAGTAACAAAAAGTAATAGTACAGTATGTCGACAAAAGTTATAGTATAGTATGTTGAAAAAAATTTAAAAAGTCAGTATAGTATGTTTTAAAAAGCAAAAAAATCATAGTATAATATATCGAAAACATTTTATAGCATAGTATATCTGAAAAATGTCATAGTATAGATTGCCGCAAAAAGTAAAAAAAAAGTCATAGTATAGTATATCGAAAATAGTCACAAAATAGTCACCTGGACACCCAAAGATGAAACTGATGTTGACATCTTCTAATCTGACTGCCAGTAAAAAAAGCAAGCATTTCGTGAAAAATATTTGAATATTCCTTTAAGAGTGAGGACTTTTATAACTTTGTGAAAGAAAACAGACAGCGACGCACTAACAGAAAAAAGCTCCATCTACTTTTTCTACTTTGCATATGTGAAACTTTCTGATTTCCATATCGATCTAGGGCACACTAAGGCCGGAGCAGAACTGGGTAACCCAGATACAGCAGCTATCAGGGGCTTAACAGAGAGTCGAGGAGTCCCTGTCAGAGAGGCTAAGCTGAGCCCAAATCCCTCTGGACCAAACCTCAAGCTCATCCTCCTCATCTCTCTGTCCTGGCAGAGATTTATACAGATACAAAGTTAGAAGTCAGCAGATGTCCCACGAGCTTCAAAGTCAGCCATGTTAAGGCTCTGACACACCGACCCGATGGCCGACCGTCTGGAGAAAAGGCAGTCGGACTGATCATTCGGCTTCTCGAGGTCCAAAAAGTGCCTCAGAACATTGTCGCCCAAAAAATGTAAACCGGAAATGAAGAACGCGTCATGTGGGTCTGGCTTCTCCAGAATTTCACAGCTGCCCATAATGGCGGCTCATTCGGAATACGATCTCGTATTTTACAAAAATAGTTCACTGAAACGCGAAAAAGCGAGAAATAGGCAGTTGCTGAATCTTTCTGTTTTTTTGATCGACAAAGTTCAGTTCAAAAGATTTTTTTGTCAGATTTTGAGAGGCGTTCATCACGCTCATCCCACTCGTCATTTCTGGTAAGTGTTTTAACATAAGTGCACTGATTGGCTATTCAAGGGCTAGCACTCCACCAATCAGATTGGTCATTGACTCCGACTGCCCACCGACCGATTCAACAAGTCAAATCGGTCCAAATTAAAGCTGACGGCTTCTCTGACTGATGACGGCACAGAACGCACCAAACAGACTTGAGTCACCGACCTTCGTCAGACTGTCTGACGGCCGATAATCGGGTTGGTGTGTCAGAGCCTTTAAAGAGCCAGGGGCCGTAGCCGTAATTTCAGAAGTGAAGGGGACAGATTGTTCAGGAGGATTTTTATTGGAAGATCCTCTCCCATTCGTCTCACCAAATCACATATTCCAAGTAGCCTACATTTAATTTATGATTGATGGAAATGGAAACACCGACATTTCCATAAACTGTTTCATACCGTTTTACTGCCGCATCTCGCCGGCCAGTGCGTGCGACTGAAAGCCAAGTTCATTCATTTGCTAACCAGAAACGGGATTTTAACCCTGACGTTATTCATGTTATAACGTCGGCCCTGGAGGTAACTAGTCTCCCCTGGTTTGGGGATCACGGTCGGAAACAAAGCAATCAGGAAAGGTTATTAACACATTGAACATTTTAAATTATTAACAGCTTATTAACGTGAGCTTGTTGCCCCGTGTGCGCTGATGACCTCATCTGTTGACATTTCCGAATGCCTTCCTACAGTTGCTTAATAAAAGCTTTCCACACAAAAACGTAGCCTACATGTGTCATTAGTATGAGAAAAAAATAAGATTTTAACTGTGTCGGGCTCAGGTCGGGCTCGGACATAAATATCTTAATGCCTGTCGGACGCGGGCCGGGCTCGGACAGAAAGATTCGGCGTGATCCGCACTCGTTTGTACACCGTTTGTAGCAACGGCGCCCTCCAGTGGCCGTAGTACAGAAAAACTAACACGATTATTTGCATGACTGTGCTCCCGAAAACGCCCACACAAGTTGTTTGTCACAGTCACAGTCCAGTGAATAGCTTTTAATATTTATATATTATTTTTTAATATTATTATTATAATTTTTAGGGGGGCTGAGATGGCTTGAAAAGGTTCTAAAATCTCCAATGTTTTAAACTTTGGTTCAGAATAAAAAACAGCAGAAAAAGATTTCCAGATAGTGATTTAGTGTCGCACTTACATGAATGTTTGGGGACTCACCCACTAAGACACAGTGAATTGTTTTAAGAGGCCTGAGAGCGTAAGACTTGAGGGATTTTTACAGAAAAAGTCAGAGCAAATAATTTTTTTGCAGAAGATATATGTTCTTTATTGTCTGTTCTGTCTCCTGTTTGACCCCCTCAGATTTAAGGAGATGTAAATACAGCTTAGGACATTACTGCAGAACATGTCATTTCAGGGCTCTTTAATTTTGCTTTGATGTCAGCGCTGAAGTAGTTGATGATTAGGGTCTGGTTCTGCTGATGGTAGTGTTGTTAATATTGATGGGGATGAAAGGGAAGTGTTGAGGTGCTACGTTATAGGCCACAGAGGACCAAGAGTCTAGAGCACTAAAAAGCTGCTCTGCTGACTGCTTGCTTAGGGAGAAAGTAGGAAGAAAAAAGAAGCTGATCTGGTAGAAAGAATATTTAAAGGGTAACTTTGTTTGCTTTTTTCAACCTGGACTCTACTTTTCCATGTTTTTGTGTCTGAGTGACAACAATCTTTGAAATTGGTCCAGTATTAAGCAACGGGAAACAAGCTGCAATGTAACGTCAACGGGAAATTGTGCACCATCAGTTTCCGTCTACTAAAAGTTCTGTTTTTGCCGCTGACAGACTCAGATTATTATTCTAAGTGTCTGACAACATTATGGAAAGGATCCCTACAGAGATAGACCTTTTAGTTAAAGAGTAAGATCCTTTTAGTTTAACATAGCCCCAAAATCACCATCACCAAACTACACCAGACTCCATGTAAATAATCAGGACTTTTAGCGTGTATAGAGCCAGCATATCTCCACCAGACTCCATGTAAATAATCAGTACTTTTAGCGTGTATAGAGCCAGCATATCTCCACCAGACTCCATGTAAATAATCAGGACTTTTAGCGTGTATAGAGCCAGCATATTTCCACCAGACTCCATGTAAATAATCAGTACTTTTATTTTAACTGTAATTCATTGCAAAACACACTTCTTTCAAAGTCGACAGAAACTAAATGAAGCAATACAAACTTTCCACTTTTCCAACAATCACCACTCTGGTTTGGTTTAAATTAGTCTTGCATAGTCAGACCTTCCTCCACAGCGCTGCGGAGGAGGGTCTGGCTAGTCCACACAGCATTCCTGGATGGGAGGAAAACCTGCTCTGGTTTATTGGCATTTCTTTAAACCAATCACAATCATAGTGGGCGGGGCTAAGCTCCGGACGGAGCCACAGTGCCTCTGCTAAATAGTCTCAGGAAGGAGCTTGTTTTGGTGGAACATGTGGACGTTCAAAAGTTGTTTTAGTCGTGCAACAGGAAACTCAGATTGGACAGATAGTCTAGCTAGCTGTCTGGATTTACCCTGCAGAGATCTG
>NC_135871.1:31048969-31078969 GCF_031162955.1 Sander vitreus
TGTGTATTTGCAGCGTGTTTGTGTATTTGGTCGTGTTTGTGTATTTGGCGTGTTGTGTATTTGGTCGTGTTGTGTGTATTTGCAGCGTGTTTGTGTATTTGCAGCGTGTTTGTGTATTTGGTCGTGTTGTGTATTTGGTCGTGTTGTGTGTATTTGGCGTGTTGTGTGTATTTGGTCGTGTTGTGTGTATTTGCAGCGTGTTTGTGTATTTGGTCGTGTTGTGTGTATTTGCAGCGTGTTTGTGTATTTGGTCGTGTTGTGTGTATTTGCAGCGTGTTTGTGTATTTGGTCGTGTTGTGTGTATTTGCAGCGTGTTTGTGTATTTAGTCGTGTTTGTGTATTTGCAGTCGTGTTGTGTGTATTTGCAGCGTGTTTGTGTATTTGGTCGTGTTGTGTGTATTTGCAGCGTGTTTGTGTATTTGGTCGTGTTGTGTGTATTTGCAGCGTGTTTGTGTATTTGCAGCGTGTTTGTGTATTTGCAGCGTGTTTGTGTATTTGCAGCGTGTTGTGTGTATTTGCAGCGTGTTTGTGTATTTGGTCGTGTTGTGTGTATTTGCAGCGTGTTTGTGTATTTGCAGCGTGTTTGTGTATTTGCAGCGTGTTTGTGTATTTGCAGCGTGTTTGTGTATTTGCAGCGTGTTTGTGTATGTGTTGCAGGGCGGGTTAGGGTTATCGGGCGTTTGCACCTGTCGGCCACCGGAATAAATCTTTTCCTCATTTAAAATCTCATTAAATACCAAACTTACGTCTATAAAAATATAATAAAACATCTTTTGTTTTCGTGGGGAAGAAGTGAAATACATGTATTGTTTGTTGAAGGTGCTACTGCAGCTCCCAGGTCAGCTCATATGAGGCTTCAGTCTCCTGTAACATGTCAGACAGAGAGACAACAACGGCTCATAAAAACACACAGAAATGCTACAGCGAAGCTACGATTTCTTTGGGGAGTATACGGAGGATTCAGGGGAAAACAATTACAAGATGGTGGTTATTTTTTGTGTCAGTTTACAAGTTTACGTGTTTATACCAAACTGAAATATTAGTGAAGTGATACAGAGAAAAACAGCAGAAAACTAACCTGATTCATTAAAGTGGGAGAAAGCTTTCGGTCAGACAGTTTTCTGCTTGTTTTATCGTTTAGAAAGGAAGCTTCTATTTAACAGGTTTTGTAATATTAACAGAACAGAAAATAAAAGGAAATGCCATGAGAAAGAAAGAAAGAAAGAAAGAAAGAAAGAAAGAAATACAAAGGAACAAAGAACGAAACTAAGAATCAAACAAGAAAAAAATACAGAAAGAGAGAATTAAAGGTCCCATGGCATGAAAATGTCACTTTCTGAGGTTTTTTAACATTAATATGAGTTCCCCCAGCCTGCCTATGGTCCCCCAGTGGCTAGAAATGGTGATAGGTGTAAACCGAGCCCTGGGTATCCTGCTCTGCCTTTGAGAAAATGAAAGCTCAGATGGGCCGATCTGGAATCTTCCCTTTATGACGTCATAAGGGGAAAGGTTACCTCCCCTTTCTCTGCTTTGCCCACCCAGAGGATTTGGCCCCCCCATGAGAAAGAGAGAGACATCATGGCTTGAAAACGAGCGAAGTGGCAGTTGGTCAAGGCCACACCCCCACCCTCCACCTTGCCCCCCCACTCTCCTCCTCAATAGCATTTAAAGCTACAGACACAGAAATGGCACATCCTAAGGAAAGCTCATTGTGGGACTGGCTCTAGTGGCTGTAATTCTGCACCAAGGCTGAATTTCGGGAAAGACTTCAGATACAGTATTAGGGGACCACTAAGGCCTATATAAAAGCATCCAAAAAGCAGCATGCCATGAGACCTTTAAACAAAGAAATCAAGAAAGAGGGAAAAAAGACGGACTTAAAGAAACAAAGACAGACAAAAAGAAAAAAAGAAATAAAGAAAGACAGACATAAATTAACACAGAAAGAAAGAAAAGCAAAGGAAGGAAAATGAGGTATAGATGTAAGAATGGAGGAAATATGAAAGACGGTGAGGATGCAGTAATGACTTCCCAGAGCTACATCATGAAGCTACATCAGAACTTCCTGTCACACAAGTCTGTTTAACTTTTACACCGTCTGTCCTGTGATTTCCCGATGCCTCTGAACATCACATCATGCTGTGAATAAACCAGCGTTTCTTTGTGAACATTATCAAACGTTAGCTTTTTCATGTTAAAGGGACGGTTTGGAGTAATTTCACCCTAGAGTCCGTTGCACCATGACCTCGAGCCAAATACCCCCCCCCCCAAAGTATTTGCACCACTGTAGAAGATTGGTACCATTTCGGGGGGGGGGTGTTTGGCTCGAGGTCATGGTGCAAAGGACCCAAGGGTGAAATAACTCCGAACCGTCCCTTTAAGAACAATACAACCTAAAAACACAGTTTCCTGCACATTATGCCTCAGGAGAAATAACTAATTTAATGTTTTACATTCATCAGCTTGTTTTCTTTGCAAAGGACAGGCTAAAAAAAAAAAAAAAATCCTGATTCTACTCCCGCTCAGGTCAAACTCAAACATCAACAACACAAATCCGAGACACTTTTCCACGAGGAGCGGCGCAGACAGAACGTGCTACAGCAACGTTAAAGTTCAAAAAACATCTAAACCTGAGGAGGAAAGATGTATTTACAACAACAGTCAGTTCACACAGAGAGCTGAAGCAGCCGCAGACTTCAAGTTTGGCTGTTTTTCACTTCTCATTGGCAGCGACATCACTCGGCCTTGCGGCTGTTGCTAAGCAACGTGTAGGTAATTTTTAGACTGTAGGAATGGGTGGTGTTGGGAATTTGGACACTTTAAGACCAAAAACTCCCTCTGATAAAGGATGAATCATGTTCGGTGATAGCAGATCTATTGTTGACTCTGCTGCGTGGCAGCAAAGTAATTTAGTCTCGGCCTTTGAACATTATTGTCCCCATGACAACAATAGTTGTAGTGTAATCACATTGGACAAATGTTCACCGCTGACAGACTCAGATTATTATTCTAAGTGTCTGAAGACATTATGGAAAGGATCCCTACAGAGATAGACCTTTTAGTTAAAGAGTAAGATCCTTTTAGTTTAACATGAAACAGCCCCGAAATTACCATCACCAAACTACACCAGACTCCATGTAAATAATCAGGACTTTTAGCGTGTATAGAGCCAGCATATCTCCACCAGACTCCATGTAAATAATCAGGACTTTTAGCATGTATAGAGCCAGCATATCTCCACATGTAAATGGGTGAATTAAGGGTTTATTTCAACCAAACCAGAGTGGTGATTGTTGGAACAGTGGAAAGATGAACCAAGACGGCTTTTGATAGTTTTATTTTGTTTCTGTCGACTTTGAAGGAAGCGTGTTTTACGATGATAAAATTACTGTTTTTTCAAATGGAGTCTGGCGATGGTTATTTCAAGGCTGTTTCTGGTTTAACAAAAAGGATCTTACTAGAAAATACGCCTCCGTTTAGAGTAACGAGAGGGCAGTTTAGTCGTATGGGAACATCATTCTTAAGGAGTTGGGATTTCCACACCTGAGACCTTTGCCGCTTAAAGGTGCAGTAGGTAAGACTTATAAAACTAACTTTCTGTCATATTTGCTGAAACTGACCCTATGTTCCAGTAGAACTACATGAAGCAGGTCATTAAAATAATCCAGCTCCTCTGGCTCCACCTACAGCCTGTAGTGGGATTTGCAAAAATCCACAGCTCCCTGTTCAGATGCACCAATCAGGGCCAGGGGGGTGTCTAACTGTTCAGATGCACCAATCAGGGCCAGGGGGGCTGTCTAACTGCATGTCAATCACTGCTCATGCACACGCATTCATTCTCCCTTGTGGGGGGAGGGGCTTAGGAGACCGTTTTGGGCTTCAGCAGAAAGGGGGGAGGGACTTAGAAGTTGTCGATGTTCAAATTCTTTGACTAAGTCCTGGATCTTCACAATCCTACCTACAGCACCTTTAAACGTGGTTAGCTACAGCCGATTTCCAGCCGAGGACCGTAAAGTAACGTACAGTAAAATAAAGGCAAAAAAAATGCCCCAAAAACATACATCTTAGAAATAAAGAACATGAGTGTAACAATGGCAAGACAACATTTAAATAGAGCGGTGGTGGATATCATGGAAACAGAAGAAACTGAAATTAATGGAAAAGAAATCTGTAGTGTTTTTGGGATGCTAAGAAATGAAATGTTGTTTAACTCACACAAGGTTTGAATGGTATCAAAGTGCTGTAGATGCTCATTTATCCATTTAAATCCAAGGAATAAGTGTTGCATCACAACTCAATCATTTGTTTTCCCACAAAAAAATCCAGTCACTTATACTTTGCTTTTTTTTTTTTTTAAAGGTCCCATGGCATGAAAATGTCACTTTCTGAGGTTTTTTTTAACATTAATATGAGTTCCCCCAGCCTGCCTATGGTCCCCCAGAGGCTAGAAATGGTGATAGGTGTAAACCGAGCCCTGGGTATCCTGCTCTGCCTTTGAGAAAATGAAAGCTCAGATGGGCCAATCAGGAATCTTCCCTTTATGACGTCATAAGGGGAAAGGTTACCTCCCCTTTCTCTGCTTTGCCCGCCAGAGGATTTGGCCCCCCCATGAGAAAGAGAGAGAGACATCATGGCTTTCAAACAAGCAAAGTGGCAGTTGGTCAAGGCCACACCCCCACCCTCCACCTTTCCCCCCCTCTCTCCTCCTCAATAGCATTTAAAGCTACAGACACAGAAATGTCTCATCCTAAGGAAAGCTCATTGTGGGACTGGCTCTAGTGGCTGTAATTCTGCACCAAGGCTGAATTTCGGGAAAGAGACTTCAGATACAGTATTAGGGGACCACTAAGGTCTATATAAAAGAGACTTCAGATACAGTATTAGGGGACCACTAAGGTCTATATAAAAGAGACTTCAGATACAGTATTAGGGGACCACTAAGGCCTATATAAAAGAGACTTCAGATACAGTATTAGGGGACCACTAAGGCCTATATAAAAGAGACTTCAGATACAGTATTAGGGGACCACTAAGGCCTATATAAAAGCATCCAAAGAGCACCATGTCATGGGACCTTTAATCAGTGCAGATGAAACTTTACTGTACGTACACACCGGAGCCTACTTGAGCTGCAAAGAAGCTCTGGCCGCCCGGTCAAGGACGCTTGTCAAAAAGTACGGGGAAGCTTTTTGACGCTTTGGCCGCTCTGACGTGGCAGCATTCAATGTTCGATCATGTTCAACACACGATTGAAGGAAAAGCACAAGCAGCCACTGCACGGCCAATACATTGACACTAGAAACCTTTTCATAAATGACGTATAATTATAGTATAATGACTGAATTTTTGTAACCGTTTTGGTGGATTTTCGGAGTCTTGCAGCTGAGAGAAGCCGGCTTCCATTGAAAATGAATGACTTCCTGTAGCTTTGAAGCTCATGTCAGAGGCGGTGTGTACGTACAGTAACACTTCCTGCAGATATTTCACATTAAAAGACTATAAGAAGAGCCCTTTAAGCTGCTTGTAATTTTAGGGTATACAAATAAAACTGTCATTGAAAAAACATCAACATAGGTTACATGATTAATTTACATCCACATCCTCTGTTTCCATAACTATGTTACTATTATTACTTATTATCCTCCCTACCGTGAGTCTCTCTCCCTCTTTTCTTTGGCATTTCTGAGTAGCCATCCTTGTTACAAACAAACAAACCTCACCTTACATGTTATGTTAAAACATCAATCCAAATTCGACCTCCCAGACGCGTTGTTATGGAACCCACGCAACTTCTAGGCAAGACTCGCCCTTCAATGGCATTCACATGCTACTATTGGCCAGGCGTCCATGCTTACGCAAGGTAACGTAACCCGATTTGTTCAGGTCCTATCCCCTGACCAATCGCCTATCCTAACCTAAACCCTTGTGTTGTCTTCCATTCGACCATGCATCATCCTCCCAGGTCAAAAGATTGAAAATCAACACTGTTTCTGGCGTCTTTGGCTCTTTTTTTGACATTTTTGGCGCTTTTTAAATTATTATTATTATTTTTCTTTTACATATAATGCTTATTTCCACTACTATGTATGAACACCATCACCAACTTATATAGTTTTACACTTATTTTTGGAATTCATGGTCAATAAACCTCCTTTTTAGGAAATTGTACCTAATTCTTGAGTTAAAAAAGCAGGAATTATGAATTATTTAGACTTATATTAAAGGAAGGACAATCACAGGAGGGTCAACGTCCAGTCGGGTTCAGTTTCTAAACATTTCTATGTTAAAAAATTGAACAAAACACCCAAAATTGTGAATGAAAGTAGAGGTCCGATCTTTTGTTGTACTCGCGAAGCGCGTTGTATGGAATCATCAGTGTTATTTTTGATCAAAACTAGGTAGTTAAAAAAACAAACATATTTCTAGTAACTGGCCCCCAACACTGAATGTCATTGCACTAATAAAAAAACCCAGCAAAGTAGAAGCGACTGGATAAAAAATCATTGTATGCATATGTACGTGAACAGTACTGTGTGTTGTATTAGTATGACATGACTGTAGCTGTATCGGTGGAATCAGTGCTGTGGAAATGAATATCTTTGATATAGTGCATGGTTCCTCACAACTAAATAAAATAAATGAATGGATGGAGAAAGACGGATGGAAGAAACCCCTCAACGAAGGATTGCATTCTTCAGTCTTAGAAGCTAGAGGAGCAGCAAAGCCTGACGAGATGTCAGGACTTCAGCTCTCTAATTTATCAACATTTATGGCTACTGGGACTCAAAGGGAAAACTACATTAATAGAAGAGCTACAGTTAGTTAAGAGCGCAGTGAAGAGTGGAGTCCTTTTGCTTGAAGTTTGACTCACTGTTCCGGACACACAATTCACGGTACCATCGATCACAGCATCACATGTCGTTATAACAACCCTTCGTTTACGACTCTTAACGCAGAAGAAATGCTGATTATAATCAGAAGATTTAACTCAGCAGCCTCCAAGAGATCCAGTCCAGATCCACTAGTCTGGTTTGTTGGGTTAGAACTAGAGATGTTCCGATACCAGTGTCAGAAAAGCCTCCGATACCGCCTAAAACGAAAGTACTGTATTGGCGCGCGTTGGAGTTTACGCACCGATCCGATACCACGTAATTAAGCCCAGAAGAAAATCTACTAGTAGTTTATTTTCCGTTATGACTCGCTGTCAAACTGGATAGTAAAAGACGAGAAGAGTTTTAACCTGAGCCAGATCGAACAACAACGATAGCGTCATATCACATCCATACAGGGATAGTAGTATACAGCTGCTAAAACATTATTACATGACTTGGCTGAAATCTAAGGCATTCTGTCGTCTGTTATTTCTTGATAACAGACCATTGCTAAGTGTAACACACCATTGCCATGCATAGCAGAGCGTTGCAATGGACGCAGTTCTGTTCACTCTGGAGGACAGCTATCAATCCGCTGAAAGAAGTCCGGATAATTTATCAGCTGTGGCAAAAAGTGGGGAAGCGTGGATCAACTTCTGTCCTCCAAAATTCAAGCAATGACAGCAGCTCTGGTGAGTATTTTGTATCAAATTATTGATTTATTTGGTAAGTAGCCATGTAATAAGCAGGATAATGTAGAGCGAGTAGGGCTGGGCGATAGGGAGAAAATCAAATATCACGATATCCTTGACCAAATACCTCGATATCGATATTGCGGCGATATTCTAGGGTTGACTATTGGTGCTTTAAGAAAATATCTTCACACTTAGATTTTTGATAAATAATCATATGTAATGTGGATATAATGTCTAAGTGGTGAAAAGGCAAATAATAGAACAGCTAGAACAGTCTGGTAAGTTCAGAAAATAACATCACTTTACTGTAACGCAGCCTTTAAAACCAGGAAAAGACGACACTTATGTCATGTCACGATATCACGATATACAAAATCTAAGACGATATCTAGTCTCATATCACGATATCGATATAATATCGATATATCGCCCAGCCCTAAGAGCGAGGCAGTTGTTATAGCGAATAAAACCCTGATGTGCTCTAGCCTAGCCTAGTCTTGAATCAGTATAATATATGTAATATATATAATATATCTGTGTACTTAGTATCGGCCGATACGCAAGTTCAAGTATCGGGCTCGGGAAAATGGTATCGGAACATCTTTAGTTAAAACCAGGGAAAAGGTGCTGATGTTTCTGCTGAAATCTATAGGCAACAGGGTGGGTTTCCCATCATCCTCTTCTCCTAATCGCTCCTGGTTTTAAAACTTCCGATGATACAAACCACGCCAGAGAGCGGTGGGTTGTTGGTGGCGTCCTCAGCCAGTTTATTCGACTTCGCCCACCGGCTCGTAAGCATCCGGATTCAATTCCACGAACAGCTTTCTATTTCGTCCTAATGTTCTCGGTCGCGTCGTCGCACTGGCACCGCAAACAGCGGCAGGGTCCGTGTCGGTGACGACATCTCCAGGTCAGAGTTCGTCGTGAGAGGGTCGTCGACCTTGTGCCCACGGCGAGACGAGGGCCCGGCGGCGGACAGGTCTTGGCACACTTCGTAGGAGCATTTCCTCTTCTGGAGAGCCTCGGCTCGAACGGCCAGGGAGCGCGCGCACACCGTCAGGAGCACAATGAGCGTGCCCAGGAGGAGCGACACCATTGGCCAGAGGACGCAGTGCAGCAGGACGCTGGTGTCGTGGGAACGGCGCCACAACACGTCGTCTGGCCTGAAATCACAGAAGTAAGAAAGAAAAATAATTAATTTACAGCAGTTTCATCACTCGATAATGTGTCGATTGTAGGGCAGCTTAAAACTAGGACTGTCCGAGAGTTTAGGTTCTCTGCCCGAGCCAGAACCTGAACCGACATTTTACGCCGCTATGATCGGGCCGGGCCCTTAAACAAGCATTTGTGTTTTTTTAATCATTACTTCATTAGCCTTATTCAGTGGGGAGAAAGCTCTGCCTCTCCAGCTCCTCCCGTAGCTCTGGGTGGAGGTTCTGCACTGACTTGAGTGTGAGGTAAACTGGGCTACACCGTGTCTCCCCCCCTCTGCAGCACTGTTGTCGGCCAGTGCGTCAGCATGCAGACCGTGGTGAAGGACAGTATTAATCAGGTGATGGAGACCAGAAAGTCTCCTATATGGTTCCAGGGCTTTGATTCTGTTGCTGCCTTGATCTGTTCCCCTCACTATTCAGCTGAGGGAGATATGGGACGAGGTTTTTTTTTACGTTTCTTCATTCGGATCCATTTGCGATCCGTTCTGAATAAACTAACAGCAGTTTACATGCTTCGTCCTTGTTGCATTATTCATTAAGATCAGTCTAAACAGATTTCTGTAGTTCAAACAACTCTGAGTTGTAGTTGAGAACGTCAGTTATAACGGCCCACGTATTAAAACATTGGAAATGTCTCTTAAGCACTTTGGTCAACTATGGTTGTTTTTAAACGTGCTATACTGTATAAATCAAACTGAACTGAACTTTCCACCACTGCGTAAAGTTACATTGGAAGGTTTTAGGGATCTAACAGTCCTGCCGCCGCTGAAACAAGCCCATAAATCAAGTGACTAACTGTGTTTTCCCTCGTCTTGAAAAATAACCTTTTGAGTGCTCCAGTTCTTTTTCTCTAAAACACGAAATAAAATCTTATCTGCAGCATCACCCCCCTGGGCCCTCATTTACGAAGCAGAGTTCCCTCATTCTGATCCTTCTGGTGCAGAGATAAAAATAAAACCAGCCAAGGTCACAGGTGAGCGTCGTCGGTGAATAATTGGAGGATTTAGCTGACACGCTAAAGGAGATCTCTTTCCTCCTTCCGTCTCAACAATTTTCAGTCACAGCATTTAAAAAGAAGGGGGCCGGCCAACATGACCTATATAAGATATGATGATGATGTTCTTTAAACATCAGTCGACCTGCTCTTTTATATGTCATTGCAGTATTTATGCAACCGCAATATCCTCGAGGTGACAGAGGCTGGTACGCCTGGATTAACAGAAACTTCAGTTTCAACTGGTGGAGATGATGGTTCTCAAGCTTTTTTGAACAGTTTTTTAAGGCCACGTACCCCCTAACCAGCGCAAATAATTTTTGGTAGAAAAGAAAGTCTCTATAAAGAGGAAGAATACAGCGATAGATTTACTAAACAACAGCCTTGGACCTGGAAAATATTTAAATGATGATTGGAAAAAGGCCGACAAACCATGGAAAAAGACGGTAGAAAGACGGAAGTAAGACAAGAATAGGTCGAAAATAGTAAAAAATACTCCGATAAAAGAGAGACAAACTTCAAAAAAGCAATACAAACTTGGCAAGGCAACACTCAGGTAACAAAAGTGACAACAACAATTCCAAAAAGCGACCCGTTCTCATTCCAAACTCGTAAAATAAGGACGTTTGGACAGTGGCTGTCAGCATCTGATGTGACGAAAAAGGCGTCTTTCAGCGTGTTAGACAGGATTTAGAGAGTAGTATGTAAGGAGGTTGGTTGGAGGGGTGGATGGGTCAAACACAGGACTTTACCCAGGACAGCGGGGTTGACGTCCTGCTTGTCACGCTTGCTATAGTCGCTTTTTTCTTTCTTCCCGCGTGTCACAGAACCGTACGCCCACCCACGACCCTTTCCTTAACATAACTGCGTCAAAAGGGACGACGATAGTCCCGACCAAGCGTGTTTACTTAAAGCGCTAAAGGAGACTTTTAGCGGCAATAAGAACGACAAAGGCACCTGACCAAGCGTCCATATTTTACGAGATGAGCGTGAGAACGTGTTGCAAAAAAGAGACAAACTTCGAAAAAAGAGACAAAAACTTTGAAGAAAAAAAGACAGTAGAAAAAAGTAAGGAAGAAAGGCAACAATAGGTCAAAACAAAGGACAAAACCTTCGAAAAAAGTGACAAACTTGGAGAAAAAAAACACAGTAGAAGTAACTACAGCCTACAGCCAGAAAAACATTTTGCAAAAAATCTCACGAACTCCCTGCAGTCCTCCAGAGTACCCCTAGGGGGACACGTACCCCCATTTGAGAAACACTGGTGGAGATGATAGTGTAGTGATTGGACAACTAGACATCTAGGACACGCTCAAGTCAGGACTCATTTATTGATATTTGAATTATGGGGGATGTAAACTGAATTGCTTGTGTTTATGGGTTTATTGTGTGTGCTGAATCCTTTTTAATTATTCTGGTTGTTGGTATGGGGCTTTGTTTGAAATACAGTACATGGTGCTTTGTTGTTTTTTTCAACCCTATTCCCCTATGTGTTTGTGTGTAGGTGACTGATAGGAACAACAAGCTTTGAAGTTGGTCCAGTATTAAGCGGGATCACTGTAACTAGCAGCCACAGACCGGGCTGCAATGTAACCCTACGGTGGCAAATGTTCAGCATCAGTTAGCGTCCACTAAAAATTCAGTTTTTGCTGCTGACAGACTCAGGGCCCTAGCTGGCACCCGGCGCAGCGCAAAGCCCGACGCAAGTGTCTTTGCTAGTTTAAGACCGACGCAGTAAATAGCAAATGTACCTGCACCCATCTGTGGCCCATTGGCGTGTTGGTCTTACAGGGAGGTGTGTTCAGGTGCATTCTGGGGCGTGCTGGTCTTACAGGGGAGGTGTGTTCAGGTGCATTCTGGGCGTGCTGGTCTTACAGGGAGGTGTGTTCAGGTGCATTCTGGGCGTGTTGGTCTTACAGGGAGGTGTGTTCAGGTGCATTCTGGGCGTATTGCTATCTTGAGGGAGTGGGAAGTGATGGCGCCATTGACCAACAAAAACCTGGTCTAAAGTCAATAACGCAGCATTTCATTGTTATTTTAACAGAGCATTAGTAAAATGCTCCTAGGCTCGTGCACAGCACGTGCACACTATGCTTGTTACACACACAGGGACGCACAGCAGCACACACACATGCAGAAGATTACAAATACAATCATTACGGTGCAAATCCTCCATCATAACAGCAATGCTCCAAGGTCCAAACGCGCCTGGCTTTTAAAGGGAATGGGAGATGATCTCTGATTGGTTGATTACATGTTACGCCCAAAACACACCTCTGATTAATGAAGACACTAAGGTCAACCCTTCAGAACCATGCGCCCGGCGCACGGACCCTTTTTTCCACCGTCAAACTAGCAAAAGTGGATTTGGACACGCCCTAAACACACCTGCGCCAGGCGCTTCACGCCGTGACCTCAGATCGTTAAAATAGGGCCCAGTATGTTTCTAACAAAAACAAAAAAACAATTATAATTCCCTTTACATAAATAAAGGCATTTGCACCATAAATTGTTGCAGAAAGATTCACCAGAATGCAGAAATATAAAGTGTTTGACACTCAAAATTTCAATTTTGCTCAAAAGTGGAGATCTCAACCCCCCAGATGTTGAACCCAAAGGGCAGAGTAGTTAGATATGACCATAAGTTGTCAAAACCACCTTAAAGCTCAGAGGGTTAATTAATCATTGTGTGAATTCCCATTTCAGGGTTTGTTTTGCAAGCTCAGGGTCTGGTGCAGAGTGCAGTGATTATAGTTTGTGTGTGATGTTGTTCTCATACACCTAATATGAGCTGATAAGTGGTGAGGAGCAGCTAGTTTTATAGCTATCAACACCACTGTGAATACCCACTTTAATTGACACCCTGAACCCTGTTCCTCACAATAGAAACACAGGAGTCTAGAGGATCATTTAACCGTAACCACTTTACGTTCTGTGAAATCTGTGAAAAAAATTCTGTGAGTTTGAGTCGGCAGATTGTTTACACACCCACGCTAAAGCTGACTAAAAAGAGGAATAAATAAAACATCTTTTGGAAATTGATCTTAATGCTTTAATAAAAAAAAAATTAGGAAAAATCCAGAATTTAAGGACACCGATTTTCTTTGTGAATGAATAATGTATCGTAAATAAATAAATGTTCTTCCTTAAAATACAGGGGGCATAAGTCAGTACACCCCTATGTTAGATTCCCATAGAGGCAGGCAGACTTTTATTTTGAAAAGTCAGTTATTTCATGGATCCAGGATACTATGATCCTGATAAAGTTCCCTTGGTCCCCACATCATCACATACCCTTCACCATACCCCCCACATCATCACATACCCTTCACCATACCCCCCCATCATCACATACCCTTCACCATACCCCCACATCATCACATACCCTTCACCATACCCCCACATCATCACATACCCTTCACCATACCCCCACATCATCACATACCCTTCACCATACCCCCCACATCATCACATACCCTTCACCATACCCCCACATCATCACATACCCTTCACCATACCTAGAGATTGGCATGGGGTACTTTCCAAAAAATGATCTCTCAATGCAAATCAAACCAGCTATTAGGCTGAAATAAAACCCCCTCTCTGTTACTGGGGATTATATTCAAAGTTTCTCCTTTATTAAAAAAAAACTTTCTACATCAGAACTATGACGCTTACAAAACCCCCCCAAAAAAAAAAAAATAAAAAAAAAAAAAAACATCGGAAAAAGAAAAAAAAATACTTTTTAAAAAAAAAAAAAAAACCCCAAAAAGTGACAAAAAATGTGAAAAAAAATCGACAAAAACAAAAAAAAAGTTTTTTTTCAAAACGCTTAACCCCCCCCCCCCAAAAAATCGGAAAAAGTGACAAAAAAAACATCAAAAACATCTCCAAAGGTGACAAAAACGTGTTTAAAAAACGTGGCAAAAAAACTGGAAAAAAAAAAACATTGGAAAAAGCGACAAAAAACTTGTTAAAAAAATGAAAAAAAACATCATAAAAAGTTGACAAAAAATGTTGACAAAATGTTGACAAAAAATGTGAAAAAAATCAACAAAAACATATTTTTTTGAAAACACTTAAAAAAAGTGACAAAAAAACATCGCCAAAGGTGACAAAAACGTGTTTAAAAAAGTGGCAAAAAAACTGGAAAAAAGTGAAGAAAAAAAAACATCGGAAAAAAAACACCCAAAAAGTGACAGAAAATGTGAAAAAAAGCGACAAAAATATTGAAATAAAATCGACAACAACATCGAGATAAGTGTAGAAAAATTTCAACAAAATGTTGAAATTTCAACCCAGAAAAACACAAAGTTGCCTCGTCGACGGGAAGACAACACAAGGGTTAAATAGACTTGACCAGTCTTCTGCAGCAGTTACATCGTTCTTGTATATATATATATATATATATATATATATACGTCACAAGATGCTTGACAATGGATCTACAAGGACTGTCGAATTGAAGTTGAAGGTGTCTAATGTTGGGTCGAAGGTCGCAGGCAGCAAATTGAGGGTTCTGTGAAAAAGAAGCCTGTGCAATGCTGCAGGTTAAGACAGGCCATGTGTAATCTCCTGTGGTAACAGTGATTTGTCAGCGAGGAAAACTTCACAGCATCACACATCCCTGGTTTCCAATGTATCAGCATCACACCTTGAAATAGAGTGTGCTGTGAATGTGTGTGCGTGTCTCACCTCCTCTGCTGGTTGAAGAAGCACGTGAAGGACTGGCTGCTGACCTCTTTGGTGAAGTAATCCTCCCACCACAGGACGCTGTCTTTGTTCTTCTGGTTGTCCCTCTCACAGGGAGGGACGTACGAACACTGAGAGACAGGAAAACAGATAGATACCAACACCGCTGCTTTGACAGAGCAACAGTTACGGGGTTAATTCTCTTCACATTACACATTATTAAAGGGTAACTACCGTTCTTTTCAACCCTATTTTACTATGTTTTTGGGTCTAAGTGACTGATGGGAACTACAATCTATGACATTGGTCCAGTATTAAAGTGCTCATATTCAGCTTTTTGGCTTCTTCCCCTTTCCTTTATTGTGTTATATATCTTTTTTGTGCATGTTATAGGTTTACAAAGTGAGAAAGCCCAAAGTCCCCCCCAAAGGGACTTACCATCTCCAACAGAAAACACTGTTCAGAAACTGCTCCAAACAGCTCTATTGTAGTCCAGCCTTTACTTCAGAGACACACGTGGTCACTTTGGAACACACGTTATAATGCTCGCCTAGCTGCTAGCATGGCACGCCCTCATACTCTGCTTCTGACTGGCTAGTAGTCCTTACCTAGGTACTGTCAGGACACGCCCTCATACTCTGCTTCTGACTGGCTAGTAGTCCTTACCTAGGTACTGTCAGGGCACGCCCTCATACTCTGCTTCTGACTGGCTAGTAGTCCTTACCTAGGTACTGTCAGGACACGCCCTCATACTCTGCTTCTGACTGGCTAGTAGTCCTTACCTAGGTACTGTCAGGACACGCCATCATACTCTGCTTCTGACTGGCTAGTAGTCCTTACCTAGGTACTGCGCATGTGCGACTCCCAACAAAGATGGAACAGAAGTGTGATGTCTCACTCTGTAGCTAAAACAGAGAGCTCAACACACAGGGTGAAAAGAGGAGCTGCAGCAATGTGCAGCACAACAAAAATATGGTGTTTTTTGAAAATTACACCATGTAAACATATTCTGTTATAACCTCTAAATACAATTATGAACCTGAAAATGAGCATAATGTGAGCACTTTAAGCGAGATCGCTGCAGTTGGCAGCATAGAAACAAGCTACTATGTAAGTTAATAGGGCAGTTGTATTTACCTTCACAAAAGTGCTCGTTTTGCCACTGACAGGCGCAGATTAATGTTCTAATCACGTTCGCTAAACCCACCAGACTCCGTGTAAATAAACAGTAATTTTAGCATCGTAAAACACACTTCATTCAGAGTCGACAGAAACAAAAATAAAACTATGAAAGGCCGTTTTGGGTCGTCTTTCCACTTTTCCAACCATCACAACTCTAGTTTTGGTTGAAATATACACAGTTTACCGATATACATGTGAAAACATGTTGGCTCTATACACACTAAAAGTATTGTTTTTTTTAAATGGAGTCTGGTGGGTTTAGCGCTAGCGACTTCAGAGCTGTTTCTGGTTAAACAGTGTAGAGTGTGTTGTCATGGTTGTGTAGCAACGGGTTTGTGGGCGTTCCTGATGATGGGTGTGGAAATAGGAGACCTGAAGTGTGTACCAGCAGGCTGTACAGTTAACACATGGAAGTAAGGAATGGCTTCTTGATTTCAACCTAGTCTGTTGTCTGTTGAGTTAATTCGCGCACATCTACAAACAGAAAGGTCTCAAAGAGGTTTTAAAGGTCTATCTCTGTAGGGATCGTTTCCATAATGTTGTCAGACATTTAGAATATTAATCTGAGTCTGTCAGCGGCAAAATGAGCACTTTTGTGAACATAAATACAAGCTGCACAATTGTCCTGTTAACTTACATTGTACAGTAGCTTGTTTCACCGCTGCCGACTGCAGCGATCTCTCTTAATAATGGACCAATGTCAAAGATTGTTGTTCCCATCAGTCACTTAGACACAAAAACATGGGGAAATAGGGTCTAGGTTGAAAAAAAAACGGTAATTATCCTTTAATGGCCCAGACGGATCAGATTTGGACAGATGTCGGAGAGTCGATGCGTCGCTCTGGCGTTCTGGCGGCGATTACCCAGCAGGGGGCGCTTTAACAAGGTCAAAACGAGGCGACAGGCTTGACACTGATTGGCTCAGAGGGGGTCTGCATCGGCTCTCTTTCGTCTTCAGTTTAGTTCCAGCTTCCAGACATAACCTCACACACAGATTTCTCGTAGCAGGAGGCTGATTTGTGTCCTGGCTCGTTACTGTGTGGACTAACAGGTTGCTATGGCGACGATGGGATTGGTACACAGACAAAATGGGATCCTTCATCTAAAATGCATGTTTGATATGTCAACCTTTCCAGATTCAGACTGATCTCATGAAGTGGTGTATGTATGAGAGGCCAATTTGTATGCCATTATTGGCGTGTTGCTTTTTTAGCGTGTCTATCAACGCTGTTTGGCCGCCATTGACTTACATTACTTTGAGATTGCGTGTGAATTGACGCCGTAGCGAGGAGTATGAAAGGGCGAAAATCCGTGTAGGGAGGTTGGTTGGGGTGGAGGATGGGTCAAACACAGGACTTTCACCCAGGGGATCGTGTCCTGCGTGTGACGTTTCCTTTCCACGTTTGTTCTTTTCCTAAACCCAACCCGCGTGTGACGTTTCCTAAACCGTAGCCTCGTGATAACACGCCACGTGGCTTTAGAAAGTGGCATGTATGTTTACGCTGTGACGTTGCAGACTGCCGTCCGCTGTATACGGCGTAGACATACACACGGATAGCTCAAAATGCGTACAGATAACACGCCACTTGGCTTTAGAAAAGTGGCGTGTATGTTTACACGAAGTCATGATGTCTTGTTGCCAGATTTATGTTCAGACAGACACCTTTCTCTAAATGTTTTCAATGGATTGCACGTGTTTCTGTTTCTATGCTTCAATGTTCGGTCACTCGTTTCCACAGACAGAAACACCTTCAGGTTTGCAGTTTTAAAGGCTGATATGTCTTGTAATAAGTCTACTGCAACAATAGGCTATCTAAAGTGAAGAAAATGATAATTGATGTTACTTCCTGCGCCATTTAATTTGCGACGGCCAGTTATGTTGAGCAGCTCCATCAGGATACTGAGGTAGAAAACCACATACAGTGTTTATCTATTCAATATAACATATTCTTCATCCCTGAACTACAACAGAATCGACCCAATCACAATGTTTGTTTACAATAACTTGCCTGTAGAAGACTCCTGCGTCCCGTACATACAATTACATACAACGGGGGAGAGGAACAGCTGGATCTACACTCATGTCCTTCATCGAAAATGCTGTTTGATGCTTTCATATGTCAACACTTTGACTAACGTTAGCTTGAAGAGCTAATGTACCTGTTGGGCCACAGACTAAAGAAAATGACGCCACCCAAACTAGCAGTCAGCCCGACCGGCGGTGACATGTTGCTGTTTCTAACGCCAGATTTGGTTTATCAAAGACGCTAGCGAAGAAACACGAGACAGATAATAAGCATAGCAGAGACCACAGATAGGTCAGACCTCCGTGTTTTAAATATATAATCTTTGAAGCTATAGTGCTTAGTTTCTGTCGCCCCCATCAGGAATTCAAAGTAATGACAACAACACTGTTGGCGCATCCACATGATACAAGCCTTCTGTGATCACGCAACCCCCCACCCCTTCTCCACACAGTTACTAGTAGCCAAGGAGGACACGGAGGATTAAAAAAACATGATAGACTCTTCAGAAGAGGTCATTATTACATTACATGTCATTTAGCTGACGCAGGCTTACAATTGCTATTAGTGCTGTCAGTTAAACGCGTTATTAACGGCGTTAACGCAAACCCAATTTTCACGGCGTCATTTTTTTTATCGCGAAATTAACGTTCTTTTTGGCATAGCAAACTTTGTAGTTTTTTGCTGTTGCAACAACTAGTAACGTTAGAAAAACTACAACACCACGCCGGATCTAGCTAGACCGGAAACACAACAACAGGCGCGCCGCACACACTTGTCTGGGCTTGCGAGCCGGCGAAAAAGTACATACAAATGGTAAGTTTAAAAAGGTTAACGTTAGCTACGTTACCTAACTTAATTGTATGTTAAACGATGGCATTAGAAGAACCGCAAGGTCCTTGAAGCCAAACTAACGCTAGCTTCACTAACTTAGCTAGCTTCACTAACTTAGCTAGCTTCACTAACTTAGCTAGCTTCATTGATCTGATTGGTTGATTTGGCCCGTCCATCACCAACATAGGTGGTGATAGACAGATGGTTTATCCAATCAGCTAACCAGGATTTCCGCCCCTTCCCAAAAAGTTCTCCAGCGGAAAGTTCCCAGATGGATGCGGAACATCTGTTAGGTTAGCTAACACTGGCAGATTTACAGAAATGTTAATTAATGTGTGTTGTCCTTTATAAAATAAAGAATAAGAATAAACCATCTGCAGCAAGTGGAAAGCACTTTGGGGAAACTCCTGTTGTTTTAGGGCCTTTTTTTAAACCTAGTATCTCAATATATTGACTTATTAACTTAGAATATTGACTAGGAATCTGAAAGTAATGAGAAACTTTGAAATATTCACTTAGAATCTCAATAACTTAATGTATTAAATATAATCTCAATGTATTAACTTCTTCACACCGGCATGCAAAGTATTACTTTGTATTATGGAGTCTGGAGATCCTTTTTTCTTGGGACACGTTTGTTTCTACTGTTTCAACTCAATTGTATTAATGTTGATAGTGTTTGGATGCTTTAGATGGTTTGTTCTAATTCTGCATTAGCAAAACACCATTTTTTTTTATAAAATAATTAATCTTTACCCAGACAAGTGACTTTTGTGCAGGGACAAGTGAAACGTAAATGCACTTGTCCAAAAGACAAGTGCCTCAGAAAGTTAATGTCAATCCCTGCATTGTCTACATTTGATCCGGTTAGTTTTGGTTTCACACGGCAGTCATGTAAGCGTACTAAAGAACTACGAGACTCTCCTTGTTGTAGTAAATTATAGATCTGAGGCCTTGGGCCAGATTGACATCCCTCCAGAGGACCCAAACCAAGATCTTTTTCTAAACTTAACCAAGGAATATAAGACCACCTCTTTTCATCGGACTACATTACCACCGTTTGGTCCGGGGAGGTTTCACACATAAGGCTGGTTCCACTGAAAAGTGCTTTCTGAATAAAGATGGATTGAATATGGAGAACATCTGAGGAGACATTTGTCCGATAAATCTGTCTCACAGATTAGGACATTACTGTCATCACTGTCGTGTGATTAATGTGACATCTTTTATTTTCTCTCAGCTGTAAAAATGATTTTATGATCAGATCTTTTGGTGTTCAGTCTGATTGCATCTCGTCCAGAAGGCAGAGAGACCATCTCTCTCTCTCTCTGTCTCTCTCTCCCTCTCTCTATCTGTCTCTCTTTCTCTCCCTCTCTCTCTCTGTCTGTCTCTCTCTCTCTATCTGTCTCTCTCTCCCTCTCTCTCTCTGTCTGTCTCTCTCTCTCTATCTGTCTCTCTCTCCCTCTCTCTATCTGTCTCTCTTTCTCTCCCTCTCTCTCTGTCTCTCTCTCTCTCTCTCTCTCTCTCTCTCTCTCTATCAATCTCTATCTGTCTCTCTCTCCCTCTCTCCATCTGTCTCTCTATCTGTCTCTTTCTCTCTGGCTCTATCTATCCCTCTCTCTATCTATCTCTCTTTCTCTCCCTCTCTCTCTGTCTCTCTCTCTCTATCAATCTCTATCTGTCTCTCTCGCTCTCTCTCTCTCTCTCTCTCTATCAATCTCTATCTGTCTCTCTATCTGTCTCTTTCTCTCTGGCTCTATCTATCTCTCTCTCTCTATCTCTCTTTCTCTCCCCCTCTCTCTCTCTTTCTCTATCTGTCTTTCTCTCTCTCTTTACCAGTCTTTCTGTCTCTCTCTCCCTTTCTCCATCTGTCTCTCTTTCTCTATCTGTCTCTATCTGTCTCTCTCTCCCTCTCTCTATCTGTCTCTCTCTCTCTCTTTACCTGTCTTTTTGTCTCTCTCTCTATCTGTGTTTCAGGTAATTGTCAGCTTACTAACCCGCTCAACTCAGCAGCCATTCATCACCCAGCCAATCAAAAAAAGCACCTCGCCCGATGACATCATAAGTGGGTCGCCCTGCCGGATGATTGCGGTTGCCATGCCAGCAGGCTGAGGGTACAATTATATATGTGTGTGTGTGTGTGTGTGTGTGTGTGTGTGTGTTTTTTAGTCCTGAATTAATGGCCCAAATGAGATCAATGTAGAGAGTGTGTGTTGACATGCGGAGGGTTTCCTGACAACACACACTGATCACAATGTTGTTGTTGCTGCTGGATTTTGGTATTTAAGCAGAGACACACTGATGTGTTGAAAGGGTTTTTTTTGGGGGGGAGTTGGGTTGACAATCCTTTGGTTGTTAAAATGAAATAAAGTCAGTAGGAATGAGCAGAACCAAATGCAATCTGGACTATTTTTTGTTTTTTTACCGTTTTAAGCGGCGATGCAGAATGAAAATCAGTTTTTCTGCTCGGCGTCGAGATGTGTTCAAACGTTCAAAAAATTATTATTAGATAAATATGTGGAAATTATGTGTCCACAGATTCCGTGCGGCCCTGGAAATGAGGCGGGCGTATGTTTAAAAGCTAGTTTAAACCAAAGATTCACAATAACAATACATGTTTACACTTTAAACTACTAAAAAACAGTGGTCTGCAACATTAAAAGCTGCCAGTTCACGGACTGCGACTGGACGAGACGGTGGATCATAACTTTTCCCTTCTGTGCTTCTGTCAGCTTTGTTTGGCGCAGCTCCGTGCTGCCTTCACGGAAACGGGACGTCAGAGCATCATCTTAAATGAGCTCTATACTTCAGCGTGAAGCTGCGTCACAGTAACTGTTTTTCGTCAGATCGTTTATAGAACACAATGTTTCCTACTGCACCTGAAGGCAGCTTCATTTCACGGAGAAAGAGCGAAAGAAAAGAGACGACCGAGAGATATCGACTGTGCTTTGTTGTTTGGCAAACATTTAGCTGTTCCCCAAACTCCCGGGCAGTTCAGGGCTCGTGTTTGGTGTTTTAAAACTTTCTAGTGGAAGCGATAGAGGCAGTGATGTCACTGTTTACTGCAGGCTACAGGATTCTCACACCTCCTCAAAACGCAGCGCGATGTGGGGTTGCGTTTCTCCAAATGTTTTTTTCTGCTATTTACTCACAAGACAGGCGATGGCAAACCTAGACTCTTCTAACCTAGACTCGTCTAACCTAGACGCTTCTAACCTAGACTGGTCTAACCTAGACTCGTCTAACCTAGACTCTAACCTAGACGCTTCTAACCTAGACTGGTCTAACCTAGACTCTTCTAACCTAGACTCTAACCTAGACTCTTCTAACCTAGACTCTAACCTAGACTCGGCTAACCTAGACTCTTCTAACCTAGACTCTGCTAACCCTAGACTCTGCTAACCCTAGACTGGTCTAACCTAGACTCGTCTAACCTAGACTCGTCTAACCTAGACTCGTCTAACCTAGACTCTAACCTAGACTCTTCTAACCTAGACTCTAACCTAGACTCTTCTAACCTAGACTGGTCTAACCTAGACTCGTCTAACCTAGACTCTAACCTAGACTCGTCTAACCTAGACTCTTCTAACCTAGACTCGTCTAACCTAGACTCTGCTAACCTAGACTCTGCTAATCTAGACTCTTCTAACCTAGACTCTAACCTAGACTCGTCTAACCTAGACTCTTCTAACCTAGACTCTTCTAACCTAGACTCTTCTAACCTAGACTCGTCTAACCTAGACTCTGCTAACCTAGACTCTGCTAATCTAGACTCTTCTAACCTAGACTCGGCTAACCTAGACTCGTCTAACCTAGACGCTTCTAACCTAGACTCGTCTAACCTAGACTCTTCTAACCTAGACTCGTCTAACCTAGACTCGTCTAACCTAGACGCTTCTAACCTAGACTCTTCTAACCTAGACTCTAACCTAGAGTCTTCTAACCTAGACTCTAACCTAGACTCTTCTAACCTAGACTCTTCTAACCTAGACTCGTCTAACCTAAACTCTAACCTAGACTCTTCTAACCTAGACTCTTCTAACCTAGACTCTTCTAACCTAGACTCGTCTAACCTAGACTCGTCTAACCTAGACTCGTCTAACCTAGACTCGTCTAACCTAGACTCTACCTAGACTCTTCTAACCTAGACTCTTCTAACCTAGACTCTTCTAACCTAGACTCTTCTAACCTAGACTCGTCTAACCTAGACTCTAACCTAGACTCTTCTAACCTAGACTCGTCTAACCTAGACTCTTCTAACCTAGACTCTTCTAACCTAGACTCTAACCTAGACTCGTCTAACCTAGACTCGTCTAACCTAGACTCTTCTAACCTAGACTCTTCCAACCTAGACTCTCTAACCTAGACTCTCTAACCCAGACTCTTCTAACCTAGACTGCTTCTAACCCTAGACTCGTCTAACCTAGACCCTTCTAACCTAGACTCGTCTAACCTAGACTCGTCTAACCTAGACTCTTCTAACCTAGACTCTTCCAACCCTAGACTCGTCTAACCTAGACTCTAACCTAGACTCGTCTAACCTAGACTCTTCTAACCTAGACTCGTCTAACCTAGACTCGTCTAACCTAGACTCTTCTAACCTAGACTCGTCTAACCTAGACTCTAACCTAGACTCGTCTAACCTAGACTTGTCTAACCTAGACTCTTCTAAGCATCAACAAAGGGCTCTCACTAACTTTCAAAGGTTGTAAACCTATTTCCATTCTGCAGTAGGTGTCGTTCTTCAAGTCGTTTGTCATCACCAAAATACTTTTGTGTGTGTGTGTGTGTGTGTGTGTGTGTGTGTGTGTGTGTGTGTGTGTGAGATCCTTCTGCTTTTACCCCTTGATAAGTGCCAGCTTGTTTTCCGGTGGAACAATACGATTATAGATTTGTCATCTTTAGTGCTGAGGGTCACACCAGGGACATGCAGCAGGCCTTTTGATAATACCTAATTATAGTTTGAATGTTACATATCTAGTCGTTCTGATTGGCTGCTGTTATTTAAATTAAATGTCAAATAGGCCTATATTAGGGCGTAATCATTGATATTCTGGGCAATTAGCCTACATATTGTTTTGGGGGGCGTTAGGGACCTGGATAATGGATAGGGGGGGCGCTGGTACAAAGGTTGAGAACCACTGGTTTAGAAAGTCTGGACAGCAAAAAAAACAAACAAACATGAAATGCGATTTCTTTTCAAATCGGTTTCAAACAACATTTGGAGATGGTTTGAAATGCGATTTTCTACAGATGCGTCTTAGTCTGGACACTCTGGCCGCTCAAATCTGATTTCAGTGTGTCTCTTTACGTCCCTCATTAGATTAGACCTGTTACAGGAAAGAGCAGCCTTTAAAACTGCAACCATATAGGTGTATAGGTCTGTCTGTGGAAACGAGTGAGACAACAGAAACATCCTTTAAGAAACATTTTAAATAAAAAGGTGTCGGCATTCAAGTTCTCTCCAATGAGCTGCTGTCCCACTTAACAAAGGCGTCCCAAAAATGAACCGTGAGCGTATAGGAGCATCAATCACTTCCTGACAGTGCTGACAGCTACAAACACAGCTTGTCCTGATTGGATCAATCAAGGGAGGAGAAGTCGTTTGATTGGTCGTTAATGAGGAAGTGATTAATGTGCTGCGGGAAAGTTTAGAAGCAGCAGAGAAAGAGGACACTGACGTTGTTCAACGAGACTGTCCTCCCCCGAAAAACGCTCCCATAAGTCGTTTGTTCAGGCAGCAATTATGACTCATGGTGAGTTTTTTTAACCCTCTTGTTGTCCTCGGGTCAAATTTGACCCATTTTCATAATGTTTCTATATCAGAAATGTGGGTTTCTTTCAACCAAATTGTCAAAAAAAGTAATGTGGATGGTTCCATAAACCGCTCTTCACAAGTAAAATAAATGAACAGTTCACTACTTTCATTGAATTTGGGTGTTTTATTCAATTTTATAGCATTTGAAAAAATTATTGAGAAAAGAACGTTGAAGAAAGTGACAAAAGTGTCAAAAAACAACAACAAAAATGTTAAAAAAGCGAGAAAAAAACCAACAAAAAAAGCGAGAAAAAGGGCCATAAAAATTGGAATACGTCTCAAAAAGTCGGAAAGTGACAAAAACATCGGGCAAAAAAATAAAAATTGTTGAAAAAGACGACCAAAACGTTGACATTTTTAATTTTGACCCCGAAACGCAAACAGCTGACTTCAGACTTGACTTGTGACTCATGCCAAAAGATTTCAGACTTGTCTCGGACTCGCGCTTCGAGACTCGTCAACAACCTGTATTCATGTATTTCTATTTTCTTTTATTGGCGCGTATACGTTGTGGAAACGTATGACGAGCTGCATGTCCCCTGCCCTTTGCCATAATGTGCAACGTAACGCATGCGCCTATGTGCACGCACTCGCATATCAAAAAATGCGTTGACGATGGAGACACCAAGTCCACCCGGAGTTGTGCCTTTTGTTATTAGTTTAGCTTTCAATAACTTGGTAAACAGTGGCAGTAAGAGAACGGCTACACGCAAGGTGTGTGACACCAAGATAAATGATGCCGGATCAACAACGTCGGACTTCATCAAGCATCTCCAAACGCACCCAGATAGGTCAGACACACACGCTAATGTGAAAGAGACGTTACATTTAGCATATATCGCCACAGGTAACAAGCTAACCATCGCAAAATGTTGTGCTAATGCTGGGAACAGGCACATTGTATCCAGATCAGATGGCCAGAGACTTGAGACTCGACTTGGACAAAAAATGACTTGTGAACATCTCTGGTTCCAGGTACAGTCTTTCCATTTCCTGCTACTTCACACTTCTACTCCTCTACATCTCAGAGGAAACTATTGTACTTTTACTCCACTACATTGATCTGAATGCATTAGTTACTTTGCAGATTAAGATTTTTGCAAACAAACCATATAAAAATGTACTGTACACCTGAAACAAAGTTTATTAATAACCCATTGAAGATTTTGGTCACATCGCCCAGCCCTTCTACACTACATATCTGTATTAATACACACAAATCTTTCTCATAATGTGCCAGCTCCATAAAGAAGAAATCAAAATGGTGCAGACTGTCTGCCGACAGTATCAGAGCGAGGCGGTGTTGCTGTAGCACAACCTTATTATGAATCTAAATACGGGAGATAATCAGGACGTACTGTATGAGTGTCTGGTCATCAGTGACCTGCTGTTGCCTTTCTGTCTGACTCCGACTCTGCACACGGATAAACAGATTAACAGGAGGCCACATGCACCTGTCTGTCCACCCGTCTGTCCATTGCTCTGTTCTGTCTGTCTGTCCACCTGTCTGTCCTTCGCTCTGTCCTGTCTGTCCACCTGTCTGTCCATTGCTCTGTTCTGTCTGTGCACCTGTCTGTCCATCGCTCTGTCTGTCCTGTCTGTCTGTCCACCCGTCTGTCCTTCGCTCTGCCCTGTCTGTCCACCTGTCTGTCCATCGCTCTGTTCTGTCTGTCTGTCTGTCCTCTCTGTGCACCTGTCTGTCCATTGCTCTGTCCTGTCTGTCTGTCTGTCCACCCGTCTGTCTGTTTCTCTGTCCATAACTCTGTCTGTCTGTTCACCTGTCCGTCTGTTTGTCCTGTCTGTCTGTCCACCGGTCTGTCTATTTGTCCTGCCTGTCCACCGATCCACCTGTCTGTCCGCTGGTCTGTCTCTCGTCCTCTGAAGGCCGGTCGAACAGGACGCTGATGAATCTGCAGGTCTGTGTCACTTATTTAAGCAGGTGTGTGTGTGTGTGTGTGTGTGTGTGTGTGTGTGAGTGTGAGTGTGCGTGTGTGTGTGTGTGTGTGTGAGTGCGTGTGTGAGTGAGTGTGTGTGTGTGTGTGTGTGTGAGTGTGTGTGTGTGTGTGTGTGTGTGTGTGTGTGTGTGTGTGTGTGTGTGTGTGTGTGTGTGTGTGTGTGTGTGTGTGCGTGTGTGTGTGTGTGTTAGTGTGTGTGTGTGTGTGTCCTACTCCTGTACCTAAAATAAACCACAACCTACTACTTTACTAGATGGTCTTTTAACATCTTTTCGTGGTGGTTTTGCATCTATTTTGAGTCTCTTTGCAATAATTTTGGGTCTCCTTGTAGTCGTTTTGCATCTCGTTTTAGTTGTTTTGTAGTAATGTTTTGACTTTTACTGTATAAGAGTATTTTTTACAGTGTGGTATTAGTACTTTTACTTAAGTAGAAGATATAGTAACATGTCACCGATCGCTTTGAGAGTAGTTTTAACGGAGAGAGGGGAGTGAAGTAGAGGCTCCCAGCTGGGCAGGGACACACTGACGGCCACCCTGACGTCCTGGAGCTCCACAAGCTCTGTCTCATTACAGTTAATTAGTTTAACACACACACACACACACACACACACACACACACACACACACACACACACACATTAATGTTATCATTTCTCCCTTATTACATTAAGTATTTCCCCCCTGAAGAAACGCATGTTTTCATAAATTATTAATTCTTTCTGACCTTTTCAGCTGATTTGTTGTGTGTTTCTGTCGCGGTCTGTAATCCTCCGCAGTGAGGACATTCCCTTTGAATGATTGGTTTGGGATCGGAGTTCATTTTTAATATTAAAATAACGGTGAAAGTTAGTTAGAAGGTGTCAGTCATCTGTTACCCTCAGCTCCTGTCATTTCCATTTATAACATAATTAACTCATAAACGAGGAAATTACTCGCCGAGTAATTGGCTCAGTGCAACCGCCCACCTGCCTTCATCTCCTCTCCTCTCCACAGCTCAAAACACACACTTTACTGCTGCTTGGCTTTTTAAATGACAGGAACTGGGAGGAAGACTGGAATGAATCTGCCTCCCGGAGGTGAAGGCTCCCGCTGCTGCTCGTCTCAGAATACTCTCAATAAATCAGCAGGGATTGACACAGTTATTGATCCATAGCTCAATGATCAACAAGTCCTCCTAATCACATGGGTCGTTTGTTCCTACCCTCTAATACGACCCGCAGGAGCGTTTCATAAATCAGGGCGCAGCTGGAATTTCCGAAGTGAGGAGGACAGATTATGATGATTATGATGGAAACATTGGCATTTCCATAAACCAAAACCAAACTCTTTTACTGATTATATGATCTTATAATTCAATGCATAATCAGCCAAAGTCCGCATATTTATGCCGATTTGCCGATTTCTGCGTAAAATACGCGGGGCTTGCATGATTTCATAATCCCCACATTTTCGTTGCAAAAAAAGTCCCGTATATCTTAGCAGAAAGATGAAAAATGTTGCGTTTACTTCACACGAGAGCAGCCGTTTTCCCCTGTTTCCATGGGAACGTTATGAAGTGATGTGATTACGCGACGTGAACATCATCGAAAAGCTGCAAACCTCGCGATGAAGCCACGATGAAACGGCCGTTTTTGCAAGTTCCCGCAATTTCATCGCATACAATTGCATAAATATCCCGCATATTCCATCACAGTTTTTAAGAAAACGTGACGCATAATTAAGGATTTTTGCCCGAAACAATCACAAAAAAACTTTCTGGAAGGACGGTTTAGTGCAGAGGCGTCCGGCGGCCTCTGACACGCTGTAATGCCACTATTCCATCACACGCACTGGTCTTAATTATTACATATTTAAATGAGCTTTCCTTCTTATGATTGTTTTGTATATATTATTTTATTATTGCCTATATCTATATGAGTCGATCAATCAACTGCAGAGGTGTCAAGTAACGAAGTACAAATACTTTGTTAGCGTACTTAAGTAGAAATGTCCGTGGTTGGAAGCCAGGAAGACCAGCCAACATCCTCGCTGGTGATTGGTTGGGACGTTTTGCTCGACTTCTCTTGAGTCTCATCTTCGTACTAGTACAAGGCCACATACGGACATCTTGTACTAGTACTAGGCCACATACAGACATCTTGGTACTAGTACTAGGCTACATACGGACATCTTGTACTAGTACTAGGCCACATACGGACATCTTGTACTAGTACTAGGCCACATACGGACATCTTGTACTAGTACTAGGCTACATACGGACATCTTGGTACTAGTACTAGGCCACATACGGACATCTTGTACTAGTACTAGGCCACATACGGACATCTTGGTACTAGTACTAGGCTACATACGGACATCTTGTACTAGTACAAGGCCACATACGGACATCTTGTACTAGTACTAGGCCACATACAGACATCTTGGTACTAGTACTAGGCTACATACGGACATCTTGTACTAGTACTAGGCCACATACGGACATCTTGTACTAGTACTAGGCTACATACGGACATCTTGTACTAGTACTAGGCTACATACGGACATCTTGGTACTAGTACTAGGCCACATACGGACATCTTGTACTAGTACTAGGCTACATACGGACATCTTGGTACTAGTACTAGGCTACATACAGACATCTTGTACTAGTACTAGGCTACATACAGACATGTTCATACTAGTACTAGGCTACATACGGACATGTTCACACTAGTACTAGGCTACATACGGACATGTTCACACTAGTACTAGGCTACATACGGACATCTTGGTACTAGTACTAGGCTACATACGGACATGTTCATACTAGTACTAGGCTACATACGGACATGATCATACTAGTACTAGGCTACATACGGACATGTTCATACTAGTACTAGGCTACATACGGACATGTTCATACTAGTACTAGGCTACATACGGATATGTTCATACTAGTACTAGGCTACATACGGACATGTTCATACTAGTACTAGGCTACATACGGACATGTTCATACTAGTACTAGGCTACATACGGACATGTTCATACTAGTACTAGGCTACATACGGACATGATCATACTAGTACTAGGCTACATACGGACATGTTCATACTAGTACTAGGCTACATACGGACATGTTCATACTAGTACTAGGCTACATACGGACATGTTCATACTAGTACTAGGCTACATACGGACATGATCATACTAGTACAAGGCTACATACGGACATGTTCACACTAGTACTAGGCTACATACGGACATCTTGGTACTAGTACTAGGCTACATACGGACATGTTCATACTAGTACTAGGCTACAAGGCTACATACGGACATGTTCATACTAGTACTAGGCTACATACGGACATGTTCATACTAGTACTAGGCTACATACGGACATGTTCATACTAGTATTAGGCTACATACGGACATGTTCATACTAGTACTAGGCTACATACGGGACATGTTCACACTAGTACTAGGCTACATACGGACATCTTGGTACTAGTACTAGGCTACATACGGACATGTTCATACTAGTACTAGGCTACATACGGACATGTTCACACTAGTACTAGGCTACATACGGACATCTTGGTACTAGTACTAGGCTACATACGGACATGTTCATACTAGTACTAGGCTACATACTGACATGTTCATACTAGTACTAGGCTACATACGGACATGTTCATACTAGTACTAGGCTACATACTGGACATGTTCACACTAGTACTA
>NC_135871.1:31083969-31096469 GCF_031162955.1 Sander vitreus
GCTAACGTAACGATAGCCTCTCTGGCTCTGAGTGCAACGTTGACGCTGTCAGGCACACGGCACGCAACTTCACGAGGGGGGGGCTGGAGGCAGCTCCGTTGTATATACTATATTTTTACTTATTTAACTGTCTAGTGAAGTTCAAAGACAGTGTTTAAAAAGTGCAATCCACATGTTTACATATGTTTATTACAGTAAATGATAATCTAAATACTGCTAAGTGTGGTAAAGCCACATATTTGTTTTTATATTTCTGCAACCTGCACTTTAGTTTGTGTGATTAGTTTCTGACTTTCATATGAATGTTTCCACCAGGCGGTCGGTGCTCAGTATACTACTGGGACTGAAGTAGGTAAATGAAAGATGTCATTCATATATATTCATGCATCACCTAATGTCATCATCACATCCAGGCCTGGCCTCCAGGAAAGAACAGTTTGTTTGATTCCAACGGGAGAAGTGAATGTGAACACAGATTATGAGCGATTCTTTGGCCCCGTAGTCACCAAAGTAAATATTGGAGCCGTTATTCACAAGCCACATATCTCCAGAACATTCTGACACTAACGTGGCATTTTTCAGACAGACACATCGGGAGAAAATTAACTTAGTTTGAGACGTGTTTCTGTCTCAGGACCGAACTCTCGCGAGATCTGGCAACACAGAGAAGCTAACGTCAGCTAACGTTCGTGAACGCGCCAACAAAACTAATCTCCGTGATGCTAAATATATCAACTGTGTAAATATCTAACGTCAGCAAAAGAACATATGAATAAATTATTTAAATATAACTTTTCATTCATCCACATGACGTTCACTACGCGTTCAAACGAGGCCACGCCCCTTTAGGAGTCAGGAAGTGTGGACCGTTTCATACTATTGGCACTGCTTGAAATGATCTTTAGTATAGAGGAGCTTTGGCTTATCCCGTGGAAATTCGCCACACTGAAGTCAAATGTTGGGGGGAAATTTCTAAATCACACGAGGTCCCCAGACGGTACTAATCCCGTGTGACTAGGGCTAACGTCTTGTTATTCTGAGATAGAGCAACTAAAAACAGACACTGGGCGTTTCTCAATCTGTGTTCTTCTATTGACTTGTGTTCTTGTGTCGCTGTGAAATGTCATCTCGTGTTGCCAAAGTACTGTCCCAATACACAAGAACAGTTAAGATTCCCGGAAATGTTCTGAACACGCCCATTTTACCAAGGATGCATTGGTTGTTGACTTGTATGAACTTCGCAGCAACCGTATCCCAACACTGATTTCGGCATTCAATGATGGTCGGGGTTCCGGTACATAGACAGCCCAAAAACCATCTTATTCATCACTAAATTCACTTCTGAGAACATTTTTATTTCTAGTAGAGATGCACCGATAGACCGGCCGGTGACGGGAACTGGGCGGTTTTCACGCGCTCGGCCATGACCGTCGACCTGCAGGTCAGTCTGACATATGCTGATGTCATGCCGGTCAACGCTACAATTAACTGACAGCATAAGTTATACGAGTTACAGTTCTCAAGGACGCACGCACACACGGACGCGACAGCACAGCCTCTTTTTCCTTTCTCTCAACTTTCCTGCCGTGTGTCGCGCGTGTCGGCGCTATTCTCGCACATGTAGGAACCTCGTGGATTAACCTGCAACATGTCAGCTGTTTGGAGATTCTTCAGCGTGTGTGCAGAAGATAACAAGTTTGCAATATGCAACACCTGCAAGGAGGAAGTAGGGCGTGGAGGGACGACCCCAAAAACCAAAATCACATTTTTTTTAGTTGGATATCGGACGTGAAAAGAAGGAAATGGTTCTAACGTTGCTCTTTAGATGTGTGTGAGTTTCCCCCACCAGGAGTCATTTATATAGTTCTGTTTTATAGTGATCCATCATCTGTTCAATACATGTTCTATTAAAGAAAAGATAGAAAATAAATATTTGTGTGTGCTGTGAAGTGGTTAGAAAAAATGAAATTGGTATCGGCCTAGAAAGCTGTAATCGGTGCATCTCTAATTTCTAGCTGTTATTTCGGAGCCCTGCAGGTAGCCTCTGTGCTGGGGGGGGTTGAGCAATAACAGGAAGAACGCATCGTCTCAAACTGTTAACAGTGTTTTCTGTGCTTCTTCCAGGTACAACTAGCAAGAACGTCCTCGCCAAGAACACAAGTCTGTTCTTTGCATTCTTGGTATTGGGAAACGCCCTCTGTGTTAACAGCACGTTGTCCTTAATCAGCTTTATAAGCCTCCTTTCATTCTTCTATTTCACAATTGTTTAAATGAGTGGCCGGGTTAGCTCAGTTGGTAGAGCGGGCTCACCTATGTAGAGGTTTACTCCTTGACGCAGCGGCCGCGGGTTCAACACCGACCTGTGGCCCTTTGCTGCATGTAATCCCCCCCCTCTCTCTCCACTTTCATGTTTTCATCTGTCCTGTCAAATAAAGGCCTAAAAATCCCCCAAAAAATAATCTTAAAAAAAAAAAAAATGGTTTACATTAGTTTCATTTTCATTCATTTTAATTTAACTTTATTTATAATTGTTTGTGTTTTGTTTTTACTCTTTTATTTTATTTTTAATTATTTCTTTTACATTATTTTATTTTGTATTCATTTTTCATCCTAATTTATCTATTTTGTAATTTTTAAAACTTCTTTTAACTATTTTTTTTTATTTTAATTATCAGTGGTATTATATTGTATACGTTTTTCGATTTTTCGAATACATTTTTTAAAATGTTAATTTATTTTTATTTTATTTTTTTAATATATTCATATTTTTGGGGGATTTTTCTGTAATTTTTTCATGCAAAACAATTTTTTATTATTATTTTCAAATAGTAAAAAATAAATTAAAAAAATAATATTTCCAAAGCACAGTTTGGGTTATAATGTTGCATTTGTTTTCTCTTTTAAAGTGTGTATAACGTGTTGGTTTGTTTCCCAGACGTCAGTTATCTTCACTGGCAGAAACGATGGATAAAACCTCCAAAATAAGACCCAAGATGTAATAAAGCAGACTGACCCTTTAACACCAGCACATATGAACTGGTGGAGACAGCTGGAGTCTGTAGCAGTAAATGTCATGTCAGTCATCTGGTCCACAGGCGGCTCCATTAACTAATCGCCCCCTACAGACACAAAACAAATTAAGTGCAGGTCTGTCTCTCTTCATCTGTCTCTCCTTCACACAACGTCCTGCAATTAACTGTCTCACAGCCCAGAAATACTCTGTTACGACCCAAAGACCTGACTTCGAAGTAAAATACAAAAGTATCAGCCTCAAAATATACTATAAGGTACCAGTATATCCTTTTTGAGTAACATGAAAAAGCTTTCGAAATTGCTATCACCAAACCCACCAGACTCCATGTAAATAATCAGGACTTTTAGCGTGTATAGAGCCAGCATATTTCCACCAGACTCCATGTAAATAATCAGGACTTTTAGCGTGTATAGAGCCAGCATATCTCCACATGTAAATGGGTGAATTAAGGGTTTATTTCAACCAAACCAGAGTGGTGATTGTTGGAACAGTGGAAAGATGAACCAAGACGGCTTTTTATAGTTTCATTTTGTTTCTGTCGACTTTGAATGAAGTGTGTTCTACGATGATAAAATTCCTGATTATTTACATGGAGTCTGGTGGGTTTGGTGATGGTGATTTCGGGGCTGTTTCATGTTAAACTAAAAGGATCTTCCTCTTTAACTAAAAGGTCTATCTCTGTAGGGATCCTTTCATAATGCTGTCAGACACATAGAATAATAATCTGAGTCTGTCAGCGGCAACAACAGAACTTTTAGTGGACGCTGACTGACGGTGCGCAACGTTACATTTCAGCTTGTTTCGCCGCTGCCGACTGAAGCGATCTTGCCTAATACTGGACCAATTTCAAAGATCGTTGTTCCCATGAGTCACTTAGACACAAAATCATGGGAAAATAGGATCCAGGTTGAAAAAACAAAGTGACCCCTTTAATATTCAGAGCTTGCAGGGGGCAGTGCATTAAAGGTCTCTCTGTCATTAGTTACCAACGATCACGGAGTGAGATATCCATCCTCTCCCTCTATTAGACATTAAAGGATTTCTAAATGAAGCGTGACTCGTCTTTCTCTCTCTCTCGCTCTCTTGCTATCATCTCCGGTGTGGTCGCCATGGCGACTGAGCGGCATCGATGACGTGCCGTCTCTCCCCTCTATATTTACTCTGTTGCTGTAGCGACGACCCAGACGTGCACCGAAGAAGAGGAAGATAACAGGAGGGAGAAGCCCCGCAGACCAACAGACGGAGGGACGGACCCTGACACTGTGACTGTTTTGATAATTCAGCTCAGGACACGCCCATCTCTTCCTCGCACGCAGTCTCTCCTCCCGGCACGCCGTAGCCAAAAGCATGTGAGAAACCTCATTATCACTCCCCTGGCTTCAAACTTTCCTTTGGTTTTTCCTCTGACAGAAGAGCACTAGTGAGCATTCAGAGACAACGACAAATAAAGAGACTGTCCTCCCCTGGAAAAAAACGCTCACAGACCAAGGGGGTAAGCGAGCATCCGGAAAGCGTACCTCCTATGGGGTGATTGTAGGCTAACGAGCCATCACCCACCGTTAGCATCCCATTGACTGCCATTCACTTTGACAGAGAATACCTTTACATCTGAGGCGTTTAAAGACTCTATTTGTCCGTTGTTTATTTCTAAAGAAACACGACAATGTATAAAAGGCTCCATTACCTTGTATCTCACGTTATGGCTCCGTAGCAGACGTTTTTATAACAATAGGCTAACGATTGGGTCATAACCACGAGACTTCCTGTCTCATAGTAGAGGAGTTACCGTATAGTACAGGAGAAGCTCTCAGGCAGTTTGGACTTCCATTAGCTGTTTAAGTTAGGACAATCTCTTAAGAAGCACAAAACAAAGCAAGATAAACCCAGACCAAAAAAATGACGGCATCCACATACTGTACTTTTGGCCATGGTGGAGGTTCTGCAGGAGCTTAAACTGAAACTACACACACACACACACACACACAGACACACACACACAGACACACACACACACACACACACACACACACACACACACACACACACACACACACACAATCCCGCAGGATATCAGCTGTGATGTGTTTACTGTCAGCTGTTTGTTAATGGTGCTTTAAGTCTTTCATTCACACACCGAGTGTCTTAACGGCGTGTTAGTGTCTCACTTGATCTATTTCTGTTCAGCTCTCGACTGCGTGCAGCTGCGCTACAAAAATCAGTCAGACTCAAACTCTTCTGACGCTCACACGAACAAAAATACAACATGTTATTTACAAGATCGCTGCTGCACGTGCTGCCTCTTCTTCTTAAATAAATCTTTGCATGATTCGGCATTCTGACATTCAACTTCTGATTGACGTTCAATGCATCAAAGTCAACCCCTCATCCACAGGAAACAATGATCCGGTCTGACCTGTTCATGTGCAGCTGTCCTATAACTGTATAATATAACGTAAAAAAAAAAAAAACGAGTATTCTACCGATTATTCCATCAATTAACCGAGTAATCGGATAAGAAATACTTTCGCTTTATAGTAAATAGCAATAGTGAATATACAAGAGAAGTTTCCTTTGAAAAAAAAGCAACATTTGTATTGCTTAAAGTGCTCATATTATCATTTTCAGGTTCATAATAGTATTTTGAGGTTGTACCAGAATAGGTTTACATGGTTTAATTTTCAAAAAACACCATATTGTTGTTGTACTGCTCATTGCTGCAGCTCCTCTTTTCACCCTGTGTTCAGGTCTCTGTTTTAGCTACAGAGTGAGACCTCTCACTGCTGGAACATCTTTGTTGGGAGTCGCACATGCTCAGTACCTAGGTAAGGACTACTAGCCAGTCAGAAGCAGAGTATGAGGGCGTGCCCTGACAGTACCTAGGTAAGGACTACTAGCCAGTCAGAAGCAGAGTATGAGGGCGTGCCCTGACAGTACCTAGGTAAGGACTACTAGCCAGTCAGAAGCAGAGTATGAGGGCGTGCCATGCTAGCAGCTAGGCGAGCATTATAACGTGTGTTCCAAAGTGACCACGTTTGTCTCTGAAGTAAAGGCTGGACTACAACAGAGCTGTTTGGAGCAGTTTGTGAACAGTGTTTTCTGTTGGAGATGGTAAGTCCCTTTGGGGGGGACTTTGGGCTTTTTCACTTTGGAAGCCTATTAAATGCACAAAAAAAGATATATAACACAATAAAGGAAAGGGAAAAAGCCAAAAAGCTGAATATGAGCATTTTAAATTGCATACAATAACAGGGATCATCCATGCGAAACAGTGAGAGATACTAGCGGTGTGAATCTTCATGATTATTCCGCCAAAGATTCGATATCCCGATGCATCACGATGCGCCACCTCCTCAAATGTATTATATATTGCTACACATGGTTTCATCAACAAATTCAAGTAGTCAGATATATATGAACTCCTTCCTTCCTACCGTCTACAGCTGTGAGAGGCGCTCTAGGCTTGTGACAACTATATGCTGCTCCTAAAGACAACAAACTGCAGGTAGTAAAATATCAAACACGCAGCCGAAAACGGTAATCGAGCAGCAGAAGGAGAGTTTGGAGTGAGAGAGAAACTTGTGAGGGACTGGAGAAAAGGTTAGTCTCACTGCAATGAAGAAAACAAAGAAAGCTAGTCGCTGAAATCCAGATGGCCAGAGCTGGAGGAAGGAGTCCACAGATGGGTGCTTGAACAACGTGCTGCTGGGAGAGGCTCGTCAACAGTGCTGTTACGTTACGTTAACGTAGAGGACACCTACCGTATTCAGCCCCTTGTTCTGGGGGCTGTTGGGTAGTTTAATAACTGTTAATGTGTTACGTTAACATAGCGACACCTACCGTATTCAGCCCCTTGTTCTGGGGGCTGTTGGGTAGTTTAATAACTTGTCTTTCCAGATTAAATGTCTGTTCTTGGTCTTGGATTTTGTGAAATACATTTCTAAATAAATGCGACTTATATATGTTTTTTTCCTCTTCATGACGCATTTTTTGACTGATGCGACTTAAACTCCGGAGTGACTTATAGTCCGGAAAATACGGTAAACGCATTATTATTTGAGTTACTTGAGGAATCGTTTCAGCCCTAAAGAAAAATCTTAATATGGAATTGTAAGGAAGTAGATATTGGCCAGCAGATGGCGCCCTTGTTTTATTTTGAGTGCTCCTTTTCTGTTTGGCTTGCCGTAGCACGGAGCCTCTTTGACCCTCCGCGGCCACCGGAGGAGGTTCTCTTTTGTTTTCCGAAAGGTAAGCCGAGTATCAGAGCACTGTAACACTGAAACCTTATTTTAAATTATAAATAGGTTGGTTGGTGCAACGATTTTGTATATTACACCTGTTTGAAGTTCATTGTGCACCGTCAGACACCGCCTACCAAGAGTCTGGGTCTGCCGAGGTTTCTTCCTAAAAGCGAGTTTTTCCTCGCCGCTGGCGCATTAGCCACTGCTAATGCTTGCTCTTGGGGGAATCACTGGAATTGTTGGGGCTTTGTAAATGATACAGTATGGTCTAGACCTACTCTATCTGTAAAGTGTCTCAAGATAACTCTTGTTATGATTTGATACTATAAATAAAATGTAATTGGATTGAATTGAAATAGATGGTTGAGCAGAATATGTGGACAGTGTGAGTCAGTGTTTAAGAAATCCACAGCTAATGCTAGTTGCTAGCTAAGTGTGTGTGTGGCAAGCTAGCATAATCCAGCATTTCTGTTATTCATGTTAAGCAGGCACATGGACCTAGCTAAGTAACGAGCACTTACTGTCAAGAGGGGCAGCTAAGGTTTATTTTGTACTGTATGTGATTCATGAGCCAGATTGTTCTTCTAAACTGGTTCTGTGATTCACTTTTGTTATCCGAAAGGCTCAATAAATGAGGAGTTTGGCTTGTCTCAACCACCATTTGGACTCCTGTTTTCCTGTCCCTGCCACGTGCCCTGGTATATCCAACATCCTAAATAAACACAACGCAGAGTCCGACTTTGCTGGGGCTTGCGGCCTGACGGATAGGGTTACAGAACCTTTTGACTTCCCCCCCGCGTCGCAGTGGAGAAAACATTTGTAGTTTCCCACAGCTGCCACTAGATGTTGCTAAAGAGCTACATTTTGCTTGTAAGTTTAACATGCAACGTAGTCTTTATCCACGACGTTCCACTTCCGGGATTGCTCTGTTGCTGCCGGAAATTTCACCGGATGAAAGTCCGCTACTCCACTTTATTTGTTTCTTATTCTGGTGGATTTGTGAGGACTATGGTTAACTCCTCAGATCTCTGCAGGGTAAATCCAGACAGCTAGCTAGACTATCTGTCCAATCTGAGTTTTCTGTTGCACGACTAAAACTACTTTTGAACGTACACATGTTCCACCAAAACCAGCTCCTTCCTGAGGCTATTTAGCAGAGGCACCGTGGCTCCGTCTGGAGCTTAGCCCCGCCCAAAATGATTGTGATTGGTTTAAAGAAATGCCAATAAACCAGAGCACGTTTTTCTCCCATCCAGGAATGCTGTGTGAAATAGCCAGACCTTCCTCCGCAGCGTTGTGGAAGAAGGTCTGGCAAAGCGAGACTACTTGCAACGTGACAGAGTTGTGTTGTTACCTTTGGGTTGAGGACCAGCTGTTGCTCATCAAAGTGCAGCAGAGCCACCGAGTTTGACTCTGAGTTGTTGACGAAGATCTGCAGGCAGGGATAAAGAGACGTCCCCTTACAGTCGGTACCGCACGTAAACACACACTCGAACATCTCCTCGGGACGCAACACCGACACCACCTGGACCAAGAGAGGATCACACTGTTACCTACTAACTTCAGTATGTATTTGTTGTTTTCACTGTGAACACAGTACTTATAGAAAACATGTAATCAATGTTGTGCATATAGTTATTAGATTTTGTTGGGAATCCATTGTTTTCTATCCTAAACCCCTACACATGATTAGCTTAACAACCGTTAGCAAGACACAGTACATGGGAATCATTCTCACCATAAACATGCTACTTACTCTTGAAAAAACATACATAGTTTGTCCATAATTTCATCCTGGATTACGTTTAGTTTTTGACTTATCGCAAATATGTTCCTAATGGATGTCCGTGAAAGTCTGCGTAGGGAGGAGGTCAGGGTGGTGGATGGGTCAAACAAACACAGGCTGGTCGTGTCCCGAAAGTCAGCGTTGACTTGTTTACGTAACCTAATTAAGCTACGTCACTTAAGCTACGTCACAAACATACTTATTTTAACCCAAACTATGATTTTTCTGAACCTAACACAGTTTTGTTTCAATTCACAAAGTTAACCACGGGTTTAAATCAGCAACCGTTTGATTTGATTTGATCGTGCACTGGTCATTGGTACAGCTACAGAGTGAGACCTCTCACTTCTGTTCCATCTTTGTTGGGAGTCGCACATGCTGCAGTACCTAGGTAAGGACTACTAGCCAGTCAGAAGCAGAGTATGAGGGCCCTGACAGTACCTAGGTAAGGACTACTAGCCAGTCAGAAGCAGAGTATGAGGGCGTGCCCTGACAGTAGCTAGGTAAGGACTACTAGCCAGTCAGAAGCAGAGTATGAGGGCGTGTCCTGACAGTACCTAGGTAAGGACTACTAGCCAGTCAGAAGCAGAGTATGAGGGCCCTGACAGTACCTAGGTAAGGACTACTAGCCAGTCAGAAGCAGAGTATGAGGGCGTGTCCTGACAGTACCTAGGTAAGGACTACTAGCCAGTCAGAAGCAGAGTATGAGGGCGTGTCCTGACAGTACCTAGGTAAGGACTACTAGCCAGTCAGAAGCAGAGTATGAGGGCGTGCCCTGACAGTACCTAGGTAAGGACTACTAGCCAGTCAGAAGCAGAGTATGAGGGCGTGCCATGCTAGCAGACTTTGGGCTTTTTCACTTTGTAAACCTATAACATGCACAAAAAGATATATAACACAATAAAGGAAAGGGGGAAAAGCCAAAAAGCAGAACATGAGCATTTTAATGTTTAATTGTTGTTTGTTTGTGTATGTATGTAATTCCACATAAGGGTAACTTATTTCGGCAATAAAACCTTTTCTGATTCTGAATGGTTAATGAGAACAGGCTGAGCATTTATTACACACCGTGAGTCCTGAGTATCTGGGTCGACACTGACGCATGGTCATCATTCAAACACCTATTTTGTTGTATGGGAACGTCATTTTATAGGAGACAAGGTTGCAAATAGTCTATTTACTGGAAGTATTTGGTCCTAGATGTAACGGCAAAATATGTGTGTGGACTCTGAATAAGTCCAGCTAATATTTGTTGATATATGTGACTGAATATGAGTGATTAGATTCAAAAATGAGAAAAAATAAAGAGCGATGGCTGCATTTGAGCTCCCTGCTCATTAAAGGACTGAAATAACTGTTGCAGGCAGGAGAATAAATATCAATACATGGTGAATACACAATCAATCTGTGCAGATTTGATAAAAGTCAGACCTTTCTTCATCACTCAAGAAGGTCAGGGAACTGCAATAAAGTCAAAGTATTGATTTATGTTTCACTAAGCTGTGGATTAGTGACTGACGTAGTGGACTCTCTCACTGCCTCACGAGTTTGTGATTTAAAGACAAAAAATAAAACACACAACAAAAAGCTTCCACTCTCTGTAATGCACCGATATTATTTCAGGCCAATGCAATAAGCTAACAGCCAGATAAATCAAGCTGGCACGAATTCATCCTCCGCAGTAAAGAGCCAGGAGTGTAATTTGTATTTATGTTTATTTATGAAAACTCCCAAACAGCTTCGCGAGGCAAAACAGTTATAATTATCCACAGTGGAAAGTGACGCAGCATGAAGGACAAAATCACCCGAAGGAGGACAAACACACTCTGTATCGACAATAAAAAACAAGATTCAAATAAATGACGAAATAAATGGAAAAAAGGTTTTAACTTTCTGCAAAACTAAAGGTCATGTTGTTCTACTGCTACGTAGGGAGAGAGATGACGCTTACAACCCAACAAGACAGGATTGTTCAACTTCAAATATAACTATTTAATGTGACAGGGTATGTTCTAGCATATGTTATAAGAGAGTGGAGGGAACTACAGATGAAATACACTAAAATTGTTATTTATTTAAAACCTATTAAATATAGTTACTTAAAGGTGCTCTAATTGATGTCGGGTGACGTCCCTTCTTGTTGACGTTCGAAGTATTGTCAAACAAAACGGAGGCTAGCTCGCCCCTCCCTCCCTCCTCATCCCGTCCCCTCCCTTCTGCGCACTACCCCCAACCCCCCAAATCCTTCTTGTAGGTTATTGGCTGGAACTCTGTTTGTTATGTTTGGTGGTGCAGGTTGGCATTTGTTTTTGTTGGCGTGTGTGGAGCTTGGGCTGTCTACAGAGACAGCGATTTTTACAGTGTGTTCAGGGGACAGGCAGCTAGCAGATAGTGAGGAGATGTTTGCTGTATGTGTCAAAAAACGCATGACATCGCTTAGAGCACCTTTAAGTTTAAAGTGCCCATATTATGAAAAAAAATGGTTATTTTGTGTCTCTGGTGCTTCCACACACATACAAACTTGGAAAAAAAACAACCATCCATGCTGTTCTGAGTGAGATACGGTTTCTGAATGTGTCCTGCCTTCAGTCTCCAGGTGAGCTGTTCAAAATCGGCACGGGCTTTTTACGTCACTAGCTTTAGTAGCTAACCGTAGCATGCTAGCTCGTTCTGAATGGCAAAACACTGCTACAACACACACAAGTTCACCATAATCTACAAAAGAACTACTTCCATGTCCCTGTTCTGCAGGTATTCCACACAAAGGTGGAAGTGTTCCCTCATTTAGAAGAAGTCTCCCAGCTAATCCTGCCTTGTACAGGCCGAAGTTGGAGAAACAGCTAGCTAGCTCATGTAGTCCTTACCTAGCTACTGAGCGTGTAGTCCTTACCTAGCTACTGAGCATGTAGTCCTTACCTAGCTACTGAGCGTGTAGTCCTTACCTAGCTACTGAGCATGTAGTCCTTACCTAGCTACTGAGCATGTGCGACTCCCAACAAAGATGTTCCAGCAGTGAGAGGTCTCACTCTGTAGCTAAAACAGAGACCTGAACACAGGGTGAAAAGAGGAGCTGCAGCAATGTGCAGTACAACAACAATATGGTGTTTTTTGATAATTAAACCATGTAAACCTATTCTGATACAACCTCAAAATACAATTATGAACCTGAAAATGAGCATAATATGAGCACTTTAAAAGACATAGAAACTAGGGGTGTAACGAAACATTGATCTGGATCGATATGTCCAGGGGCGTAGCACAACATTCTGGACCCTGTAGAAAAACATTGTCTATGGGCCCCTCCCTGCATCCACAGCTATTCATTCTAGCATCTTTTTGGGCCCTCCTCACATGAGGGCCCTGGGTACTCAGTCCCGGACGCCATCTTGGAAAACAGTCATGAGCAGTCGAACGACGAATGCCGTGCAACCAGCAGTAATAA